>NW_015662182.1:426936-435188 GCF_001515625.1 Sinocyclocheilus rhinocerous | reverse complement strand
TTAAAGCAGCACTATGTAACTTTTTCTGTGTTCAAAATTTGCTAAATGTATATAATGAGCGAGTACATCATGAATTCATCTTCCAAACCGCGTTTTTGTCTTATTCCGAATCACTACGGTACACTTATAATAAGTATTTATATTTGGACTATTGTAGCCTGGTCGGGTTGTCACAGCTGCGGAGTAACACATAGCCATAGACATAAACTTAGAGAAGTAGCTCCAGTTGGAATGTTCTTCCGCGGGATGTGTGCAGTTCTGTTTATTAACCGCTAGAGCGCCAAAAGTTACATAGTGCTGCTTTAAAGGCACACTTACCTGTGTAAGAGCGAGCTGTGTGATTGGAGCCAGAGACAAGTGCGTGTGGAGCAGCGGCACACAGTCTGTGATACATACAGCTCCCCCTGCTGGACTGGAGGACAACAGCAGGCCGTTCACACTGCAGCGAGGAAACTGACTTGCATGTAGGTACATTTTGGCGTAAGCCAGACAAGACAACTCCACCTCACCCATCTGAAAACAACCCATAGGGGGGAAAAAATAAGTCATAATTTTATCACTAGATGCTGTCTGGTCACAGTACTATAAATTGCAAGTAGATGTGGTTATTCAGGTAATTTAAGGAATATTTTGTGCATGTAAATACAGTCTTGTAAAAGGGCTGTAATGTCTTCTTGGACCTGGTACAGAAGAATCCATTGATCAATATTTTATCTTGGTGTTTCTGTTCATGTGTCTGAAGGTCATAAATATGTCGGATTGCAGATGAGCAGAAAAAGTCACATGACTGAAACAGATGAATGAGTAGTCCATACGATTACCTATTAATAATTAATGATATATTGTTGTTGCTCTTTTGTTAGTTTTGACTGCTTTTATTGTCCTCATTTGTAATTCGCTTTGGATAAAAGCGTCTGCTAAATGACTAAATGTAAATTTCAGAGTGTGTCTTACACAAAGTTGAACGAATCAAACTCTGTTTGCATGTTCTCTCTGTGTTGATATGGGTGTTCTGCAGGTAATCCGGCTTTACACCACAATCCAATGACATGAAGGATAGATGAAATTGGAGACACTAGATTGTCCCCATAAGGAGTGTGAGTGTCAATGTGTGTAATATAGCAGTGTTTCTCAACCAGGGGTCCTTGGACCCCTAGTAGTCCTTGACGTAAGGCCAGGGGGTCCGTATAAAGTATGAATTTTTGTATAAATTTTGTATATTTTGACATGACATGTTCCCATGAAAGAAAAATCCAATATAGCTGATGATATGGCCAAATACTGGACAAGTCAACTAACTTGAATTATACTTGACTGCATTTGGTCCTCACAAAGACACAAATGATACATAGAGGAGTCAGTTTTGTTCTGGGGGTCCTTGAGGATGGTTCTGAATTGGACTGGGGTCTGCTATGCCAAAAGGTTGAGATTCACTGTAATATAGCCTATGTCTGTCTGTGTGTGCCCTGTGATGGACTGGCCATCTGTCCAGGGTGTTTCCCTGCCTTTGGCCCGAGATGCTCCAGCACCCCTGCAACCCTACATTAGACATAAAGTTTGTTTGGAAGATGGGTGACAGGATGCAAAATGACTGAACATGCAAAGTCCAAGCTAATCAAAACAAACTGCCGACTAAATCAATCTAGGAAGGTTTCTTTCCAGATTTTGATTACTGCAATCCTCAAAATCTATGGCCAGCAAAGGAATTATATCTGCTTATGAAAGCAGAAACCCATCAAACACTTCTCGTGTGTGAACGGCTTGTAGGATGCTCGACGTTCACACAGGTTGGTGTTCATAATTTCAATTTTTTTAAAAATCTAATTCAAATATTCGCCTTGATATCTTCTGAAGATAACACTTAATTTAAACAGGTAATGTCTTTAAATTAGCATATCGGTTGCTAAAGTTGACAGGGTTTCCAGCTGGATTTCAACCAAGTCTTTCCACACTATGAAGAAACGTGAGTACGGGATTTCATTCGCGTGATATGATAAACGATTGAGTGACAAATAATTGACGTGCGCAATACAATGTACATCTATGAAGCGTTGATCACAGCCGCTTTATTCGTCATAAATCCACAGAAGAATACACTTACCTTTGTGTGTTTTTGCTTTTCAGTAATCAAATATGAAATCCCAATTATTTACTCAAACACATTAAAACAACAATATTTGACTGTGTACTTCATGAGAACGGACGGAAACGGACATTGAGGATAACGGCAGCGTCCTTTTCTTCGTGACGCCACTGTCATCCTCGAGCATATGTCGCACGTTACTGCCGCCTGCAGGTCTTTAGTGTAACATACCTCTTATCAATTGTTTTGGCTTTCTTCTTCTTCTTGTTAGTTTTATGGCGGATTGCAACCATGACTTATCAGGTGCATACCGCCACCTACTGTATCGGAGTATGCAGCATGGATTATATCTCAATGAATGCCCTTTACATTATCAAAAATACTACTACTAATAATAAAAATACTAAAATTATATATATATATATATATAAATAAATATTATAGCACTACTATCTAAATCCTATAATATACCCCTGTATCCTTCAGATATTCCACAACAGCATCCTGTGCATCTTTAACCCCTTCTCCTGTTGTTCCCAAAACACCCTCTAGGTTCCATTTTCTTCCTGTCTGACTTATCTTTTGGTTTAATCTAATCCTCTCTTATCTATACTTCCTACAATGTAACAATATATGTTCTGCATTTTCTGTGATTTTACATTCCATACATTCATCTGATTTACTTTTACCTAACAAAAACAATGTTTTTTTTAACCCCGTGTGGTCAAACCTCAGCCTGGTTAGAACTGACTCCTCCCTTCTATTCCTTCCATTCACACCCTGTGCGTTGATACATTTCTGTATACTATAATATTTCCTTCCACTATTATCCATGTCCCATCTGTCCTGCCATTTCTTCATCATTTCTTTTTTAATTATTGCCTTAGCTTTGTTTTGGCTTTGTTTTTGAACTATCCCTTTAACTTTTCAGGGTGGACAAACAATTCATATCCTGTGTTCAAAGTCTTTAAATTGCAACTCAGCAAATTACAATAAAAACTGTTGCAATCAATGTTAAAGGAATAGTTCACCCAGAAAATGAAAAATTGCTGAAAATGTACTCAAAGGGTTAGAATAAATGTATTTTATTCATTATTTTATATGGTGGTTTGTCTGTCTATTACTGAATATAATAGGCTATCACTAATAGGCTTTGAAGTGGAAGATTAACGTTTCTAAAACAATGACTGACAAATTGAGTTTTGTAGTGAATTTTTAAAAAATGTTTTATTCATTTTGTTCTGCAGAAACTAAACTGCATTCTCTAATTCATCTCAAAATACCCAGCTAAAAATGCTGCCAGATTGTAGGTCCAATGTAGGTCCTCCCGCTCGTGTCAAAGTGACGCCGGCAGCGCAGCAATTCTATCAATCTGGTGCAAGGGAAGAGGAAAAATAGGAAAGAAAGTGAGCGAGATAAGGGTAAGGAATCGTCTGAACATGTAGGAAGGATACGAATTGTATATGTCACCAACCCGCAAGCTGCTCTTCAGTCGTCTTAGCTAAGACTTCAAGAAACCTATGCCACTCCAGAAGTGATAGAGAGCACCCTGATCAAACGTCTAGATAGCTTTCCTTGTCTGTCTTCAAAAGATCACACAAAACTTAAAGAGCTTGGTGACCTTCTTATGGAGTTGCTTGCAGCTAAAGGAGATGAATACCTGCCTGGATTGGCTTGTTCTTGATACCCCCCCCCCGTGGTATTAATCCTATAGTTGAGAAGTTGCCTGTGAACCTGCAGGAGATTGTTCGCTGTCTCACGATACAAGGATAAGAACAAGGTTAGCTTTCCCCCATTCTCATTCTTTACACATTTTGTTTGCAGTGAGGCCAAAGCCAAGTTTTATGCTCTCAAAACGTAGTCACACTTTCAACAGAAATGAAATTACTCTGTTCAAGTACAGTATTTCCAAAGCCCCTGTGTCAGTGCACAAGTCAAGTCAAGTCAAGTCACCTTTATTTATATAGGGTGACTTGACTTGACTCGATGTGGGCGTTCCTGTAAGGGTGTGACGTCATGTGAAAACTATGAATTGTTTGGAATCCAAAGCAGCCTCTCGCCATACTTGCTGAAAACTTGTGCTGGATCCATTGAGATGACTGGAAAGAAAGCAGTTAGTTTTCAAAATAGAAGCTTTGGATGGTAACTTGTGTCTGGACCTTCCTCCATTAATTGAGTGCAATGAGATCATGAGCAATAGATCTGAGATTCCCAAATCCGGAGGTCGCTCTCACTTATCCACATTTGAGGCCTGTGGCACAATAATCCTGAAGTCAGATCCGGATGCTCAGATCTTAATATTGCTGGGAAGAGATATGATTCGTGTACACAAAGTGAGACAACAAATTTGCACAGCGGCTACATTAAGGTTGGGTGATTATAGGTGATGTTTGCATTGACAAAGACCATAAGTCAGTTTTGAATGTCTTCAAATTCCAGAGTTTGGGCGCTAAATAGGAAAAGGATCTGCCGCCCGCAGTTGATTTTGATATTCTAGGTATTATCAAATTGCCAGAGTTTTGAGAACGCAGTGGACAAATGTGTCTACAGATGCTGAGTTGGAATTCTTCCAATATTCCAGACACTGCCAAAAAAGATTTAATTAAACACTGCCCTCTTCATAACAAATTACATCCTCTTCAGAAATGTAGAGAAGAAAATCATTAACAGAGCACAAGAACCTTCTGAAAGAGCACAAAAGATGCAAGTGTTGCTCTCCAAATCATATTGCCAGAGAATGTCATGTGACACTTAAATGCACTGAATGCGAGTCTGATAGACATTGCACAGCCATGCATCCTGACACTGCTCCACTCCCCTCTACATCTTCTATGCAAGAACCAGCCACTGAATAGCAAGATAGTGTTGCTCCTGAGGTAACCTCAAGATATACAGAAGTTTGTGGAGAAGGTATTCACCACGATCGTGTGCTAAGATGTGTTTGGTGCATGTCTTTCCTCAAGGTCAACCAGAATGCTCCATTAAGATGTATGTTATCCTTGATGATCAGAGTAATTGGTCACTGGCCAAATCTGAGTTCTTCCAATTCATAGTTTTCAGTCATGTCATGTGACTGGCTCGAAGACCTGGCGTGCAAAACATCCATAGACCTGCAGCACTAGCCTGTCAAATTTCCATCTGTTCCAATCCAAAAATATTTAGATCACCTCTCAAAAGAATAAAACAAAGATATGTGAACAAAATGCAAGTTTTGGCCATTAGCAATCCATATAAAGCACCCGCCGCAATTCTAAAACGTTTAATGTGAAAACATTTAAAGTGCCTTTAAAATATTAAAAGATCAAATTCAGCACATATCTTATTGATGATGCATGCTTTATACAGGCGAGCAAATAAGCCCAGAATATGAACGCAATCTGCTAAATGTTTCAGTGTTTTCTTTAGAATGGTTTTCTTTGGGAAAACATTTAATATTAGACATTGCACATTGCATTTATATTCTGGGTTCATCTGCTTGCCTGTGCAAAGTATGCATCATCAATAAGGTATATTTGGCCTTAAAGGGGTCATATGATGCGATTTAAATTTTTCCTTTCTCTTTGGAGTGTTACAAGCTCTTGGTGCATAAAGAAGATCTGTAAAGTCGCAAAGACTAAAGTCTCAAATCCAAAGAGATATTCTTTATAAAAGTTAAGAGTTAACCACGCCTACCTAAAACGGCTCGTTCTAACACGCCCCCACATGTCTACGTCACGATGTGGGAAGATTTGCAAATGTTCACACAAAGAAAGAAGGCGTAACTTTTATTCTCACTGTTCGGGCACACCCCCTAACCCCGCCCCCCGATGTCATCGTCCATCACAATGTTTCACTGTAGACATCGTCCGATGCCAATTTGGTAGACATCGCCCAACCCTACTATAAAGCCATCCGAGTGCTCCAGCTGTTTACCATTATTTTACACATTTAAGTGGGAATATTTCTTGTAGGGAGGTGGATGCCTTTTCTTGTGTTTACATTAGAGAGGGAGACAGGGAAGGATCTCTGTATTTTTTCTTATTTCCTTTGCTATTTCTTAAATCTAGTAAGCATACTTTTTTGTTTATTGTTTTGGCCTTTTCCCCTCCCGAAGCCTTTGTTTGATTATTTCCCACATTCTGTCATATAAAATATCTTGGTTTATTTGGAAACTGGTGCTGCTGAGGATTTTTGTGTGTCTGCCCTGGGACCTGCAGACGGCAGTCCTCTCAGCCACTCCTCGCTTTTTTTTGTTACACACCTCTTCTTACCCCTAGATTTTTTAAAGGGGCGCGTAACAAAGGTATGCATATTGTAGGATGGGGGGTTGTGGTTAGGTGAAATCATAGGTAGTGGGGGCTCCTTTTGAAAATCTGCTTAGTGCCCCCAAAATGCTAGGACTGGCTCTGCCCATATGTCTTAATTTTGTGGAACACAGAAGGAGGGACTTGCATATTCTCAGTGACCATTGATTTATTATAGCCTATAGAAACGCAGCAATGATAGTGAATGGTGACTGAGGCTGTCTCCTTTTGAAGCATCTCTTTTGTGCCCCACTGAAAATAGAAATCAAACACATTTGGTAATATAACATCGTGAGTTGGTGGGTTTTTGTTAAATGTGAGCCAAAATCATCACAATTAAAAGAACCAAAGACTTAAACTACTTCAGTCTGTGTGCATTGAATTTATTTAATACACGAGTTTCACAATTTGAGTTGAATTACTGAAATAAATGAACTTTTCCACGACATTCTAATTTATTGAGATGCACCTGTATATATATTTACATATACAGGCTAATTTACCTATTAATATTAAGTTTGAGATATTTTTAAAAGAAGTTGCAAATATATTTAATGTTACTGTTAAACGTCATTTTACCCAACTGAAATCAACATCATTTCAACGTTAGATAAGCAAACCAATTAGATTGATTTTATGTTGAATATGTGCTGATTCTACACCATGTTCCAAATTATTATGCAAGTAAATATCAGTAGGATTTGATTAAAATAAATATTCAGCTTTTTTTTTTTCAAAGAAAGTGTTTGTTTGCTTTATTTCTCATGTTTTAAAGGGGTCATATGATGCGATTTAAATTTTCCAAAAAACGAATAGAGATTAACACATTTTCAAAAGATTTGTGAGTGATTTGGAGCACAGAAGAATTTGGTCAGATAAAGGCTTATTAAGGAAAGTTTCTGTCAAACACATTATCTGTATTAAAAGGGCAGTTAATAAAAACAAACACACTGTTGAGCAGCAAACAGGTATTTGAAGCTGCTGGCGTCTCTGGAGTCCCAAGAACCTCTCGATGCAGGATCCTTCAGAGGCTGGCAGTTATATATAAAGCTGCATTTTGACCACCCCTAACCAAAACTCACAAAGAGAAACGTTTACAATGAGCTCAGAATTACATGAAGAATAATTTTCTAACAGTTTTATTCACTGACGAATGCTGTGCTACTCTTGATGGTCCAGATGGATGGAGTTCAGGATGGTTGGTGAATGGTCACCCTGATGATTTGAACTGGAATATTGGGAAGTGAGATGGTAGGCCCCTTTAGGTTCGTTGACCGTGTCAAAATGACCTCTGCAAGATATGTGAAGTTCCTAACAGACCATTTTCTGCTATGGTATAGAAAGAAGAATCGTGCCTTGCGAAATAAAATGATTTTCATGCAGGACAACACACCATCCCATGCTGCAAAATACACCATTGATTCCTTGATTGCTATGGGCATAAAATGAGAAAAAATCATGGTGTGGCCACCATCATCCCCTGACCTCAATCCTATTGTGAACCTGTGGAGCATCCTTAAAATGAAGATCTATGAGGGTGTGCGGCAGTATACCTCCAAACAACAGCTCTGGGAGGCAATACTGGCATCCTCAAATGAAATACTGCCAGAAACTATAGGCTACATTGACTTACAAGTTCAATGGATGAGAGAATTGTTAAAGTCATCTCCAAGAAGGGTGCATATATTAATATGTAACTTGAACTGTAAATAGTTTTTTTGTTTTAAGTTGTGTTTATTTTTGGAAATATGATTTGTCCATGCAGCACATATGATAGATGTCTGTTTTGAGTTCATTATAACCCACTGAATGTTTTCAAACTGCATTCTGTATAATTATTTGGAACAGCATTTTTTTTTTCAAAATATCAATAAAACTGTTAGACT
>NW_015662182.1:403595-423698 GCF_001515625.1 Sinocyclocheilus rhinocerous | reverse complement strand
GTGATTTTTCAAAAGCACTTTAGAAAACTGATTCGGGCCGAATCGCAAAACAAACTTGTAGCCAATCAGCAATAAGGGGCGTGTCTACTCGTCTCGTGATGTGGAGGAGAGAGCTTTCAGTGCATGGGATGGACATTAGCCGAGCCGAGCGACAGAAAGATAGAGATGGCGGATAAAAAACAAAAGAGGAAAACGTCTGCGGAACGATAAGTCAAGAATTAGGACCCGTGTAAATATCGGATCAGCTTTCCAGCGCTGGAGAGAACTTAAGGAGCGGAGGCCTGCGATCGGACGCCGAGGTTGCTTTGTTTCTTCTCAATAGGTGAGTAACACCGTGTCTACAACAGCTAAAGTCTGCCTACACTGGATGCGTTCAAACGACCGTTGAAAACCATTTGAAATGTGTGTCAGCAGGTCATAAATAGAACCCGGCAGCAGTTTTCTGTCGGGGATTTGTTGCGCCACGCCGCTCACGTCCAATGTAGACACGGTGTAACATTGGTTTTGCTTTGTTTCACAGAACTAATCGTTGCCTGGGTTGCGTACATATATGTGGGGCGGAGCTATCAAAATAGGGGCAAGACCCTTTTGGCTACCAGAAATCGCTTACTCTGCCTTTAACACTTCAAACGATTGCTTCAAGCTAAATGAGCCCTCTGTTCATATTGCTTTACCTAGTGAAAAAAATCATTTTGTCTGAATCAGGAGAGAAATATGTGCAAATCAAACACAGTTTACAAGTGAAAACAGTCCAAAACAGTTCTAAACAAAAAAAAAAAGACTTTTTCCACTGGAGGAAGCTAAAAGTTAAAACTGTCTTGATGGATTTGTTTAGGTCTATTACAAACACAGCTTTTCACTTCACAAGATTGATCAACTGGAGTCGTGATGTTTTTTTTCTTCTGTTCTGAGAAAGAAACACACTCATCCACAGTTTGGATGTCCAGTTTTGGGCAAACTTTCATTTTGGGCGAAGCTAGAAAGTTGGAGAATTAATTCTTTCCGGTGCTGATGTCTGCCTGCAGCATGAGCATGACTGCAGCACTGGATCGTTCATGGAGTGAATAGCGCCCCCTATTGTTACTTAAGACAACAGGTGGTCATTTTAGCCACTGCCGGTGTTTAAGTTAAATGATCATATTTCTGCATTTCAGAAAAGAAAAGCTGTTCATATAATAACAGAAGAAAGAGAAAACAGGTTTTGTGGATGAAATGTGATTGACACGACGAATGAATACTACAAACAGTAGGCCGCCTAATCTAAAAACATAAAGCGTTTTCTGTACTTCATTGGATCCTGTCGTGGATTGTGGGCGTCATCAAGAAATCGAAAGTATCACGAAGTGAAACTGCGCGAGGTACCTGAACGTCTGCTGCTCACAGTACCGCGATCTGCTTGTCTGAAAATAACGAACATTTGCTTTCATTATGTCCAAATCCAAAGTGCTGAAGATAAACTCTGATAATGCAGTGAAGGCAAGTTCATCTCTTTAGTATTTACACGAAGTATGTATACACTAAATAGTATACACTGTCAAAAGAGTGCACTAAAAGTAAACGCGTTCGCGACTTGTGCTTTGACATTATTGCTCCACAATGTTTTAAAAGGGCTTTGTGCTGTTGTTTTTGGTAGTTTTTGAACATAAAACGCTGCTGGAGATCTCTGTTAATATGCTAAAAAATATATATATATCCTGAGTCACTTCCTCATCCACGAATGTTGAAAGTGAAAGTAAACATGGAAAGCGTGATCATGTTCATGGACAAAAAGATAATGTTTGAATTGTAATTGTACATTTATGTTTCCTTCGTCCAGATAGAAAACTACCGACAGTCACTGTATAAGCAGGTATGAATTCAATAATACACACATAGGCTATATTTGAGATCGTTGTTTATGGTTGTTTGTGTTGACAATATTGTGTTGACAGGCAGAAGACCTGTTCTCCAATCACATACCTCTGAAGATCTCACAGCTTGACAACCTGTTGAAGGTACATTTACCTTTGTTCATTTGGCAGAGGCTTTTATACAAATTGGCCAATATATTTGGGTATTCATTTATGTGTGTCCATGGGAAATGAGCTTGTGACGTTGGTTCTGCTGCCCAGGTTACCAACTGAGCAATTTAACCTTGACTTCAGCAACAATGAATTAAAATAATTCTCTTTTATGGTTTAGGGGGATGAGTTCAATATCACTGACCTCTCATCTCTCCATGCACCCCTGGACATTCCCATTCCTGATCCCCCTGCTCCGGAGGATGAGGTTGGCATCCAGCTTGTGATTCGTAAAGATGCTTTTTGAAATATATTTGAAATATATTTCAAATGCGGGGGGGAGGGACGACATTAAATAAAAATATTTAAAACATGTCTTAAAATATTTTAACAGGAGATGGAGACAGATAAAAATGAAGATGATGAGAAAAAGAAGAAAGGTAATTTCACACACACACACACACACACACACACACACACGTTTCCATGTTTTATGGGGACATTCCATAGACATAATGATTTTTATACTGTACAAACTGTACAAACATTTATAGATTTTCAAAACAATTCTGTAACATTCTGTATGATTTACAGTATAAGCTGTTTTCCTCATGGGGATTTCCACATGCAATCATGAGTACATGAATGACTGAGCGAAATTGTATTTATGAGTGGGAAATTTGTAAAGATGATACACAAATAACTGATGTTGAGAGAGGTGTGTTAATTTGAAACATTGCAGAAACACTGATCTATAGCTAATAATATAGATCAGTGGTTCTCAGCCTTTTTGACTCCAAGATCCCTCATTGTCCACAACAATACTTGAAGGGCCCCATCCCTAGTTTTGTTTTCAAAACTTATTTTAATCTACGGGTACTCCTGGTTTCTGTAAATTAAAACGTTACTAAAATAATTATAAAATTAAAATAGGAGCTGAATGTTCTTTAGGCAAAATTTTTATCCACTGATTAAATGAAGATGAATGTTTACCAGAGTTATATAAAGAAGAAATGTGGATAAAAGTGCCCTAAAGTTGCATATGTGCCCCAAACCATAACTGTGATGCATTGTTGTGATATGGAATACGGCATATTTTTGTAATGTTACATTTGTCTTTTGTCAGCTCCCAAGTGTGGCTTCATCAAAGGAAATGACCGGATTGTGAAGTTGCTGGATATTGTAAAACCAGAGATAATGGCTCTGAAGGAGACCTGCATCACTGTAAATAGGCAAAGTTTGTCTCATAGATAAGTTTTCAGCATTTTCCCAGATGTACAGTAGTGGCAGCTTTATTCTTTTATCATTTTCTTCCCCAGGTTTCTTGCTGGATTTCTCATCTAATTCCAAAACTGATTAAATGAAGATGAATGTTTACCAGAGTTATATAAAGAAGAAATGTGGATAAAAGTGCCCTAAAGTTGCATATGTGCCCCAAACCATAACTGTGATGCATTGTTGTGATATGGAATACGGCATATTTTTGTAATGTTACATTTGTCTTTTGTCAGCTCCCAAGTGTGGCTTCATCAAAGGAAATGACCGGATTGTGAAGTTGCTGGATATTGTAAAACCAGAGATAATGGCTCTGAAGGAGACCTGCATCACTGTAAATAGGCAAAGTTTGTCTCATAGATAAGTTTTCAGCATTTTCCCAGATGTACAGTAGTGGCAGCTTTATTCTTTTATCATTTTCTTCCCCAGGTTTCTTGCTGGATTTCTCATCTAATTCCAAAAATAGAGGATGGAAATGATTTTGGAGTTGCAATTCAGGTTATTAACCCTTAAAAGGCTCCTATTAAATGCTGCTTTATACTACATAATGTTTTTTTTTTCTAAATCTCAAAGATAAGCAGTGGTTAACATGACTGGTTGCTATTTTAGGAAAAAATCCTTGAGAGAATTACTGCTGTGAAGACGAAGGTGGAGGGTTTTCAGACCAACATTAACAAGTATGAGCAATTCCTAACTATTTCAGTACATTATGTTTACTGAAGATTGTAAAGGTGCAATATATTTTACACTGCCCACATTTATTCATTTTGTCATGTTGGTAATGAAAGTGTGTTTATCTGCAGGTACTTCTCAGAGAGAGGTGATGCAGTGGCCAAAGCTTCTAAAGACACCCACGTGGTGAGTGACCTATCAAATCAACTTATTAGTGTCATTATTTTTTTTGTATAGCCACAGTTATTAAATAGGGCTTTCAATACCATATTCTCAGGTTTTTGTCATTTAACCCTTTGATGCACGAGTTAAGAGGTCATTTGAGTACTCTGTGCAAACACAATAGTAGTAAAACATTGTGAACATTTAGCCCTCAAACATGAAATTGAGTATTTCAGAAATTACAGTTTTGCAAGAAAATGCGATTGCAATTTTCAGGCACGATAAACATCCCCACCTTTTAAGAATACGAACAGGCAAGTACAAAGCAATTAAATACATGCAATTATTAAAAATATATTATTAATTTCATTTTATCTGCAGTTTACTCTAAAATGAAGACGATTATTCCATGATTTGCATATTTAACTATTTGGGGATAAATCAGCAAATTTACACATTGACCTCATCACATCAGAAGTATTATAGTAGTTTCAAGTCACTTTCAAAGCCCTGTGAAACACTTTCATGCCCTTTTTGTGTAATAATAAAGAATATGTTTTTTTGACAGATGGATTATCGCTCTCTGGTGCACGAGAAGGATGAAGCAGCATATTCTGAGATTAGAGTGATTGTGCTTGATACACGCGGTTTCTATGTGAGTTGCTTACATTTATTCATTCAGCAAACAGCTTCTAAATGAGAAATGCTACAACACAAGCTTTTTTCATTTGAATCATGGTAGTTGTGGACACATCCGTATGGCTGTAGATTCAGATGTCTCTTGTTTCCAGGCTGAACTCTATGACGTCATCAGCAAGAATCTGGAGAAAGTGACGAATCCCAAAGGAGAAGAGAAGCCCTCCATGTACTGAGACAGATGCTTACTGGGAGCAGTGTAGTTCTACAACTAGACCAGTTTTCAGAATTTCTCATTTCTTCATTTTTGACACTCTACAGATACATCCCTGAAGCGGTTAATAAACTTAAGTCAGTCATAAACATACAGTGTGTCGTAGTACAAATGATGAGTTCAGGTAAATCCAAATGTACGTCTATTTCAGCATATACAAAATCAGGAAAACGCACAAATTCATAAATGTGACGTATTCTTAAAGCAAAGAACCACATTAAAACTGATGACTTCACAAAACATACTCGGTTTCTTCATTCACACTTCAGAAATATATATCACACCAAATGCTGTTACATTTGTAAACACTGTTACAAATGCTGTCAAACATACAACTGAATTCCAACTCAGTCCAATTTATTTGATTTGTTTTATTGTAACAAACAACAAATGTTTACAAAAACTTTTTGGATCACTTAAACAATAGAACTAATGTGGAAAACTCCCCTCATGAAATGGAAATGAATTTTTGAAAACAAGAAGTGATCAATTCTAAGTTTTTTTTTTTTTTTTATGAAACAAGAACATAAATTGTATATTTATTTTGTGGAAGGTGCGACACATTTCTCAAACTTCTGGTCCTTCTCCTCCTGGAATCAACTGGAAAACAGCAGAAACACATTATTTCATTACATTTGACAAAGTAATGTGTCATTTTGATTAGCATTCATCTATTAATGCAATTTCAGTTTGGTGTGTTTTGGTAATGTTTGAAATGGATTAATAATAATTCAATTAATTAATACTAATTCAAATGTTTCGGTAAAATTCGGACAGACAAGTATAGCCATTTATTAGGTTTTGTTTTATTGGTCTATCATAGACAATTATTTAATAGCATTCTTCCTTGTTTTTTTTTTTAGTAAAAAAAAAAAAAAATTTATTTCCAAATTGAAAAAATTGTTGTTACAACTTTCTATATGACCCAGCTTTACTGAATCCTAACAGTTGGTGGTCATTGTAAATGTAGTGCACTGCAACTTTCATTAACACATTAGCTACAAAAACAACTAACTTACATAAGAGCTTTACTCAATTTTATATTACTCGTATGCATATTCAAACAATTTAACCAATTAAACCAATCTCAAAGCAAATGTTGTCAATTCATTAAGTGTGATATATAGTGGATTGTTAGTTGATTTAAAGATGAACTCAATAATTGATCATACCATTGTGATGTTATTGCCATTGAGTAGAATCTGATCCAGCTTTGTGATTCTTCTTCCTTCTGGAGTGATTTCACTGACACACAAAAATAACTGTTGTTATGGCTCAGTGACATCTGAGATGAAGAATCATCTCTTCAAGTTTTCTGAAATGTAATCTCACATTCATGTTGATATCAAACATTTTTTGTAAAATGTTTTTCCAAACATGATTTCAGAATTCAATTTCAATTTGAGAAAACGTGGTGGAGCCACGTAAAAAGTCATAAAATATTTTCCTTACACCTTGAATACATAGGTGAACACTTCAAAAACGTATGTGTGCATTTTTGAAACATTATTATATAATAAATAATCAATGTATAACATGTACACCTGGCATGTTGGAGACAGGACACATGAATGCCATTTCTTGGGGAGCCAAAGCAAAGAGACTCATCATGCGACATATTAAGCCCCCTTTTCACATTATTTTCTGTTTATAACACTATTTTAAAGAAATACAAAAATTAGACATATTAACAACCTTGTTAATAATAAGAGCACCATGGTGTCTGACCCCTAAATATCCCAGAAAATAAATATAGCCTACATTAGAGTATAAATATATATTCACGCATATCATATATATTTAGTCATACATTTGAGGAGCAGTTAAAGTCAAAGCAGATGGGTGCATACATCGGGGAACGATAATAAAGAAATATATAAGCACATTTTTAGGTAGGAACATGTACTTACAACTCTGTCACATCCTCAAGAACCATGTCTGATTAAAGCAGTCAAGAAAATATATCTGTGGTACAGTCCTGCCACACTTTTTGAATTTAATGCACCTTCTCTTTCTTTACATCATATGAAATAAAGGGTAATGCAGACTTTATTTAAACTGTAACTAGAATGGCATTATAACAAAGAGTCTCTTACATTCATAGGACAAATAAATGCTTGCAAAGTGTTAGTATGTCCAGAGGAGTGAATGTGTAACAGTGTCATCAGCTCTGTACTTGTATTTTATATATATATAAAAAAAAATCTAATGCTAAAACATTAACCATCACAAATATGTGCCAGTGTTTCTCCAGCATGTAAAAGGATACTGACAAAGTCATCAAACCCGAGCAGAGTTCCCACAATCTCTTTATCGTTCTTCATGACAATGTGAATCCGTGAGCCAATGCATTTATCCACCAGCTCTGAAAGAGATCACAGAAGCCATTACAAACACAATCACAGACAACTGAAGCAGCACAAGACTGAAGCTATTAATGTCTGCAGTACATGTTGGGGGCAGTGTGAAATCTTCTAAATTTTCCATAGCACATTACAGTATACATCAAGACACATACAGTAAGTATCCCACAATACTATGTGCTTGACACTCCAAATCAGTGTGATGAATGAAGCAGAACTGACAAAAAAAACAAGATAGATCATTTTGTTATAACTGAAGCTTGTCAGTTAGCTACGTGTCAAATTAATATTAAGGTTTTGATCAACTTTAAATCAAAGAACGAACAGGTGTGACATCTTTTCGAACTAAATCTGGCAAAAATGAAGTTCTGTTGGAGTATCATCTAGAATTCTGAGTTTTCCACTTTTAAAACGGCTTGGTCATTCGTGTGCTTGTAGCTCGTAATTACGATATTCCCGACTACAACTGAAGAGTACACAAATTATTAGTGAACTAATGAAGGGAAGGGGAATGGCGTATGGGGGTGAATTCGATACAGCCACACTTTGTAACAGAATTTGCCCATACTCACTGCAGGGACGGATTTCCTTTTATATCTTAGGTACGAATCACTTAAATTAAATCCTATATTTAAATGATTAGACCTATGCATTTAGTATACACGTGTGTCCAATAAAATAAAACTATAAATAAAACGTACTGAGATTTGAATGCGCGAATTACACATGAATTACAACAAGTGCAAAAGTTCAATTAGTAAAGTAAATAATCCATTAAAGCGAAAGTCGCACATACCGAGAGGTAAAAGCTGCGAGGGATTCGTCGACGCGACTGCCGCCATTATCATAAACAGACCTTCTTCTTCTTCTTTTTGTTCAATGGCCGTTCACTCCTTAGGAGTATTACCGCCACCTACTGTATATCTTGCGCACATGGGTGATGAATCTGTACGATAAACAGACCTGAATAATCAGCAGTGAAAAAAATTACAGACGTGAGTAATCGATATTAGCAGCCATCGATGGCTGTATAAACACAAGAGGGTGCTGCTCTTCCGTTTGTTCGGATAGTAGTTAGTAGATGATAGACTTTTCTTGTAAAACCTGACCATGTTATGCATATTCTCTGTGATAAAAATTATTAGTATCCATTATAAGCTACTTTCAGTTTTTAACATTAAAACATTTAATTTGTACTTTAACAATTATTTCACACTTAAGAACTATTCAAGTAATTTAAAAAGATTTACACATTTTCATTTTGTTACAAAACTGTCCAATGATCATTTTTCTTTGCATGCATTGTTACCCTTTTTGTCACGGTAAGCTGCCAGACTTTTTCTTTATGATTCATGCACTACTCCTTACAAATTAGACAATGTGGACAAAAGCATCTGCAAAATTAATATATGCCAGTCTAATGGCCTGTAATGTGCATGGTGTATTCAAGATTACTGTGATTGTACTGTGATTTTTTACTTCTCCAGAGAAATGTACTTTGGTCTCCCACCAAGAGCAGGAGAATGTCCTTGAGAGCATGCAGCTTTCTTCAGACTGGAGATGCTGTTAAATTTTGAAACGATGCTCAAAATCAGGATATCTGGGACCCATGCACTGTTTATTGTAATACAGATATGCTGATGCCATCTCTTTTTTACTCAGCATGAACTTTCCAATAGTATGATATTGAAAAAAAAAAAAAAGATATTGTACTTATGTGAATGTCACAAATAAAGCTTTATAACTTTTTTTTTTAAATTAATTCTGGAAAGTTTTAGGATTATAATTATGAAATACTAATATTAAAATAAATACAATTCATAAAAAGAAGAGGAAACATTTCGGATTGTGCACTATTTATGGGTTATTAATCAAATGTGAGTAAGTGAGTGTAACTGATCATGTGATTCTTGGTCATTGTTATGGATTCTCTTTCAAACGTCTCAAAACCTAACAATGTGGTCATCATGTTTTATTTTGTCTGCTCTAGGGCTGCTGTCATTAAATGAATAGTTCAACCAAAAATGTGAAAGCATGATGAATTTGTTTAATTACAAAAATGTCTGATGTACACACAGTTTAAGTGTTGACCTTTTGTATGAGCTCTCCACACTCCAGCTCAGTTGGTGGCAGTGATGCGCTAAAAGAACAGGAAGAAGTCTGTTTCGTGATTGGGTGCATGTCAGCATCAATCTGATTGGCTGCAGCACACCGCATCGTGAACGAGCTAAAGCGCTGCATCATAAACTGAGCATTTTTTATCGCAGCAAACATAAAACACAATAAACAGCATCACTGGTTTATTTCTTTAGTGTCTAACTGTTAGCGAAGCCTTCTAAAGGTGAGTTGTATTCTTCAGGAATAAAATGTTTGACTTCATAATTAAATTGCTGTTCTGTCTGATGCTGAAACTGGTGTACTGTAGATACATTTGAGAGTGTTTTTTTTTAGTGTTAAAACACCAGGTGAAAATACCTTCCAAGACGCTTTGTGGAGGGATAAAACATTGATCTTTTAAATCAGGTTTTGAGACGACTCCCAAGATTGGACTCGGCCAAAGACCTGTATAACGAAGCAAGTTTGCAGGCCAGTGGTTTAGATTTTTATATTCCATGTCAAACCACGAAATAATCTTGTTTTATGTAAATCGCTGCTTCCAAGACATTAGAAACTTGGTTGTCTTTTGGCCTCATAGTTAGAAACTGCTGCTATGTCTAAAGAAATGTTATTACTGTCCTCTCATATTTAGAAACCGCCACTGTTATTACGTTTCGCTGTACTCGTAAAGGAATAACATAACCTGACTTCTGTGGACCGCAAATGAAAATATTTAGAAGAATGTTTTGGTTACTTGACCACTGTATAGACAAACTGAGACATTTCTCAAAATATCTTTTTATATGTTCCACAGGGGGGAAGTCAAACAGGTTATAACGACATAAGGGTGAGTAAATGGTGACAGAATTTTCATTTTTTTACTGAACTATGGCTTTATTTTTTTAAACTATAACATTTTTTAACAAACAACTAATTTAACACAAATTAATTTGATTTCATTATCAGGATATATCACAGCTATGTGTGTGTGTGAGTGTGTGTGTATATATATATATATATATATATATATATACATACATACACATACAGTTTTGTTTTTTACCAATTTTGATAACACAGCTAAACTAATTCTAGGCTAACTTATAGAAGTAAAATGACTTCGAATTTATTGAAGTCAAGTAAACGGACAGCAATTAAAAAATAAATAATACAATTCAGACGTGTTTCCTCCAGTCCTGACTGACTGTTGAAAGTGTTTCAGTCACATTGGTGTCTTTATATGATTGGCCTCAGGTCACATGTGATCCAAGTTGAACAACATCTTTATAAGAAAATCTCTGGCTGTATCCACATCTTTATCACATCCATGTCTTCTTTACAGATGTCTTTCCATGCTGGCCGTGGATGTCCGAGGGGAAGACCAGCAGCTCCGGGTCCAATGTATCAGCCCGCTCCCCCACGGTATCACTACGACCCTCCAGCCGCTCACGGTCCCATCTATAACCCTCAAGGCGGCAGTGGCTACATGCCACCTCATCCCGACTTCATGCCATTCCATTTCCCTGCACCATCACATGGCTCTAACGCTCTGCCCCAATGCCCCATACGTCCACCGGTCTTCCCAGAGCCGCCCCCTTTTCCTCCACTTGCTCCTCACAACTCCGACAGCTCCGTTCCAGTTCCAGTTCAGAGCTCTTACCCCTACATGATGCCCACCGTCACCCCTCCACCCCTTCCACCTGTGCCACCCTCAGTGCCACCTGCCATGCCCTACCCGCCATCATATCCCATGAGCTACCCTCCACAGCCACAGCTCCCTCCTCCACCGAGCTTCAACCCAGCTTACGTGCAGCCTGGAGGTTCCTTCAAACCTGAACGCTCCCGCCCACCTCTGCAGTACAAGGCAGACTCCTGTTCTCGCTCACCTGAAAGACTTCGTCACCATGATGACCACCGGCACAGTGGCCACAGCTATGGAGGATATGGAGGCCGACATAACCGAGAGTTTGGAGGAGAGAAACGGGACAGAGGGTGCAGTTCAGAGCGCAGGCGGTCAGACAGCCCACGGTGTAAGGTGGACTATGACCGAGGACGCGTGCCGTCGAGACACCGCAGCAGGTAACACATGTTGCTGCTTATCAAAGTTTAAATTTGAAATTATTTTTAAATATGAACAGTTAAGAGTATAAAATTGTGAACGTGTTCATGCTAATGTGTTTCATAAGTAATAAAATGAAGAAAAAAAAAGAAACACATTGCATGTAATATTACAAGTGGCATGTCTATTGCAATTAAACTGCAAGATGTAATGGAATGCACAGATCTCTTTTGACATTGATAGATAGATAGATAGATATGATAGTAATAATTTTAATCATAGTGATTTCAAATATGGTTGGCACTCCCAAAACTTGTTAACTTTAAAACTTTATTCAAATTATGAATAGGTTATATAAGGATAGCTAGCAAAGAGATTTCCCTTTATAATCACTGAATCTGATATCACTTTAAGGGGAAGTTCACCCAAAAATGAAAAATCTGTCATCATTTACTCACCCTCAAGATGTTCCAAACCTGTATGAGTTTCTTTTTTCTGTTAAGCACAAAAGAAGATATTTTGAAGAATGTTGGTAACCAAACAGTTAACTGTACCCATTGAGTCCATAGTATGGCACATTATAAAGAAAAGACCCCTTTCAGTCTCCCTTCCCCTAGCCAGCCAGTCGTGGACTGACTTATTCAAATTGACCAAGCAACACAATTTTACTGCATTTTTTTTTTTTTGTGATTTCAGTTTAGTTGTTTAAACCTCTCCACAGCTTTTATACACTTGGTTCAATAAGTACTATTGCTGGGTTGCCTGTTACTGTATTGTTTTTACCACAGTAATATTGCCTCCATCCACCAGAGAACGCTATCGGCATAGAGATGAGCCAGGTTCATCCCCCTCAGACAGACACAGGAAACACATTCGCAATCGCTCAGGCAGTCGAGAGAGAAAGCGCCGACGTGTGGAGGAGGAGAAAGGGAGGAGAACAGACAGCGCCTCAAGCAGTCGAGAGAGATCTGTAAACTACAGCAGGAGTAGAGATGCAGAGGAGACGTCTACTGACCGCCACGAGGAGGAGAAAGGAGAGGAGGAGTTACTCAAACCTGCTTGGATCCGCTGTACACATGCTGAGAACTACTACTCAAACGATCCCATGGACCAAATGGTAATCAACAATAATTAACACAACACAAACTGCGGACAAGCAGATAGTCCTGACCCAAATTCAAAAGTGTAAAGTTGACATGTTGGCCTGCTTAAGCAAACAGATCATTTTTTGAAAGAGTCACAGTGTTACAAACTTCAGGAAGTAAAAATAACAAGGATTTACTAGTGACTCTGAACATTAAACTGACATTTTTACAAATTTACCACAAAATTGCACTCTACTCCTTTAAAATGTACAGTAAAGAGTTTTGTACTAAATATTGGCATCATGACCAAAACATGTCAGATACTCAAGAGCTGTTTCAGGAACTGTTTCTTATCATTTTTATTCATCTGTAGGGTGACTCTACAGTCGTGGGCACTAGTAAGTTGAGAGATCTGTATGAGCGCTTTGAGGAAGAGCTTGGTCGGAGGCAGGTGCGGGCCAAATCCAGTAGGCCTAAATGGGAACCACCCAAGACCAAACTGGACCAGGATCAGGGTATTGTGTATTTTACTATTTCAGATGTGTACAGTATATTTTATAATATAACATTTGCCAACATTATAAACATGAACAATCTGCAGTGAAATCATGAAACTGTATATGTCTTTATATCTTTGCAATTGTATTTAAAATAAAGCTAAAATAGCAACACCAAAAAGTTTTGCTCACTCAGGCCTAACTCTAATAGAAAGATGAATTTGTTGTGTGTTGTGCAGATGAGAGCTCCAGTGAATCAGAATGTGATTCTGATGGAGGCGGTAGCAGCTGCTCCAGCAGTTCTGACTCTGAGGTATTTGATGTCATTGCTGAGATAAAGAGGAAGAAAGCTCATCCTGACCGCCTCCATGAGGAGCTGTGGTACAATGACGCCGGACAGGTGAGCTTCACCTTCACTGCAGCCTTTTTGCTGAGAAATTATGGTTGTTTTGCTCAAAAAGCCATTTTAAGCTAGCGATGCATCAAAATAAAAATAACTGAAACCAGATAATTCTGGACCCTATAGGCTGAAAAACCAAATCCGGAGATGCTAATTAAAAATTTGAAATAACAAAACCAATTATATTTAAGATTTTTTTTACCTGTGTTCTTACATTGCTGTGTCACAGACAAACCTCAGTACTTTATGGGGACAATAATGTTAAAGGGGTCATATGATGCTGCTAAAAAGTTATGCAAATCTTCGCACATCGTGACGTAGACATGTGGGGTGTGTTAGAACGAGCCGTTTTAGGTAGGCGTGGCTGACTCTTAACTTTTATAAAGAATATCTCTTTGGATTTGAGACTTTAGTCTTTGCAACTTTACAGATCGTCTTTATGCACCAAGAGCTTGTAACACTCCAAAGAGAAAGGAAAAATTGAAATCGCATCATATGACCCCTTTAAAATGCCTGTGCTAGTAAAGGGATGCTTCACCCAAAAATTTGACTTCTGTCATCATTTACTCACCCTCATGTCATTTGAAACACGTAAGACTTTAATTCGTTTTCCAAACACAAATGAATAATTTTTTTGTGTTAGTTTGTTTGTTTGTTTGTTTAATAAAACCTAAGAGGTTTCTGTCTCATGAGTGAAAGTCCAGGTAACCAAAACTTAAAAAGATCCAAGTAGGTTATAAAGGCATTGTAAAACAAATCCATATGAATTGAGTGGTTTAATTAAGTCTTGTGAAAAATACAATTGCTTTCTATGGTGAATAGTTAATTTAGGCTTTTACTTACATCTGTTCATCATATGATGTAATTTTATCTCTTTACAAGAAGTTTTGTATTAGGAGCGCGAAGGTGAGTAAATGATGACACCATTTTCTTTTTTGGTTGAAGTATCACTTAAACCAGATGTGTTATTCATGTAGCTAGCTATAGACGTGTCAACAGTTTTAACTAACTTTTAAATGACATGTTTGGCAAGGTTCTCTTCAAGCAGTAGTACTTATCTATGTCACATCCAGTGATGTTTTCTTAGTACCAATTTAAAAATCAGGAGAGAGAAAATAATCTAAAGAGTCCTTAAAATAACCATTAGTGCTGAAGTTATGACATTTGCATAAGTATTAATTGTTCGATTTATATTCACGTTTATTTGTATAGCGCTTTTCACGATACAAATCGTTGCAAAGCAACTTTACAGCAAATTAAGTTTCTACAATATTTAGTGGTAGCTTATCAGTGGTGACTGTCAGTTAATGTACATATGGCAGAAATGTACGGAAAAATCAATTAAAGACGTAATCAGACAGATGATGAACACTATTAACAGCAATTATTATATGATGCAATCAAACTTATAGCAAAATTTGGTAGTTCTGTATGTTGTTTCATGGTTGGCATCATCTGAGGTCCACTTTATATAAGTGTATTTGAATGGCTTAAAATCAAGTTACAGTTATTCTTATTTCTTTGTTCTTGCGTTTAAAACTCAGATGAATGACGGGCCGTTATGCAAGTGCAGTGCCAAAGCCAGGCGAACTGGAATCCGACACAGTATTTATCCGGGTGAACAGGTATACAGGCATTCATTCAATCATTTCATCGCTTTTAGAGCCATAATTCGATTTTTAATACTTTTTGGGGGGTTTATACACTTTTATAGGCAAACATTTGAAATTTGAAAGTATCTGAAGTTTAGAATTTAATAAAACAACTGGTGGAAAAAGACTTATTCTGTGCAATATGAAAAGCACAAACTGTTCAGGGGAGAAGCTTTGGAAGCATGTTTGAAAAAGCGGGAATATTCTGGGATGAGACTTTTGTAAACCCTTAATCTAAATTTCTGCATGAATAGGCTAAATGATTGCATGGCTCTGTTGGGCCTAGGATAGCAAGGAGTTGATAGTAAATATCTGCACATGTGGTGCTCCAGTTGAACTCAAACTCTGCATTGACAAGTGTTATCTGAGTCAAGTGCTGTATTGGGGGCCATTCACACAGAACACAAGATTTGGAGTAATGGAAGTTTTATTCTAAAGATTAACTCCATTAACTGGATAACAGATGCTGAAGAAATGTGCCAAGACGTCTGTCATAAGTGGTCGGTGTGGGATGGATTTCAAAGACATAAAGACCAAGAAAATAGTCAATTTTATATCTTCTCTGCAACCTTTAAAAAACACTGGTAACAGATACCTCTCCAGGTACATCTCCAGAATGGTGGAAGTTTCGGCATTTCTCAGCCCCTGCTCCACAGCTTCATTTGAGACCAGCACATTTTTAGGGCCAGAGTTGAACCAATGTCCCTGGGTCTCGCACCTGACCCATGTCAGTGGAAAACTGTTAGAAGTGGACACTGTTGTCTTTTTGTTCTCCAAATTGAACCAAAAGGAGAGTGAGGTTAATAGGTTGGTATAAGAGGTTTATGCTTAATATCTTTAGCCAAACTATAACGCCTAATGAAAATTTGCATTCCTGATGTCAATGGACCATTCATCAATGTTTTGTTTCGCTTTTGTGCATTGTCACATTTCATCTATTTGATTGTTATAAATGTCAGTCATTGTCTGGGTTGTCAAACTGATTGGAATGGTCAGCATCTTTTTCTCTCTCTTATAGCCAGTGAAAGCGTGTCGGCCGATGAGTAACAATGCTGGTAAACTGTTCCACTACAGAATAACTGTGTCCCCACCCACCAACTTCCTAGTAGGTTTCTGTGCTGTTTTAATCTAAGTATTCATCTGATTATTATTTTTCTGTTCTTTTATTGTTTCTGCCTGTGAATAAAACTGTTGCTCTTTCTCGCTCTCTTTCAGACAGATAGACCCACGGTTATTGAGTATGATGACCACGAGTACCTTTTTGAGGGCTTTTCCTGCTTCTCTCACACACCACTTACTAATGTAAGCATGTGACTTCTGCATGGTTGCGTTCAAAACTAATAACTAGATTACTATATGCTCTTTAGTGTTTGTCAATAAACAACAATTAAAAAAAAACAGTATCTAAATAATATAAACTTGTCTGTTTTAACTTGGCAGACGAGCCATGGTGTAACTGTTCGTGAAATAAACTCCACTCATAGGAATTATATCAGCAGCACATATCCAGAAGTTTCTCTGCTTATAACAGCAGTTCAACAGCTAAAAGTCAAGTCAAGTCAGAAGTTTTCAGTTAGACGTTTGGGCTCAGATTTGCTAACAGCTTGTGTCAGCGCAAACAGTGTCAAGATTTACTAAAGACATGCAGAGAAAAATTAGCAAAGAAAAGGCATGGACAGTTATTTTTGCGGCTGACTGGCCTTACCACATATGCGTTTGTAGGAGTTTCCTTTTCAGATGCAACATTGATGGGAGGAGAGTATTCAAATAAATCATGCAACGTGATTTACTAAAGTTTGTGGTAGTCAATTTACTGGTATTTGCGTCATTATTTAACTTCCAAAAAAGCATGTCTTAGCCCATTTTGCCCTTGATATGGCTGCGGTAGTTACTAATTTGGGCTGTTGGTAGGTTAAGTTGACCATTGTGGAAATGAGTTGCCTGTGTTCTTTAATTTGCTTAATTTGCACATTGTCAGTAGATCATCACTTTCCACTCCCATCAGTGCTTTTATAGGATTGCGGTCTCAAGCTAATTTGCCCTGTTTAGTAAATCTGACCCTTAATGTTAAATTGATCATTCACTAACCTCTGTTGTTTCAAACCCATGCGACTTGTTTTTCTTCTGTGCAGCACAAAAGGAGATGTTTAACTAAATGTTTGCAGTGCTTTTTGGTTCTTGCATTGCATGTTTTTTGACCAAAAGGGACTTTTGGACAAGTTTGGATATGCAGAAGTGTGCATGTAATTTGAGTACTTCGGCATAAGTGTTTTTACAAAATACCAACTTGTTTTTTTGTGAGAAACAGATTGAAATGTATTGCATGTCTGTAAAAGACTTGGAATATAGGTTATGTTCCATGTTTACTGACATAAAATAAGTAGTATTTGGCTGATCAGGTGATCTCTGACCATCCAAAATGTGAATGGTATTCTGCATCATTGACATCAGACCTGATATGACACATTTTTGTGTGCCTTCTCTGAATAGTTAATGCATGAATAAAATGTAAGATTACAGTAAATTTCTTTAATGGTGCAGATCTGTAAATTTAGACCTCTTTATTACACAGTGTCGTGGCTTCAGAGAACGAGTACACTTCAAGTGGTGTTTTGAGTAGAAAGTTCTAATTGCAGAAAATAAATGAATAAATGTCACTTTTAGAAGATGAACAAGTCTTTATCATACATAAGAGCTGCAAATTTCTTGCCCTATATACTTCCCCTGCAAGTGCATTTTTGGGGTTTTTGATTGAGAGTAATTGAGTAATTGACAGCATGCCACAGATATATTGTCCATAGATCATCACTTGTATTTAACTTGTTTAACTCAGAAGTGAATAAAATTAGTATGTGATTGTTTAACTCAGAAGTGAATAAAATTAGTATGTGACAGTGAGCGAGCATTAATGGGATTTAATGTGCCAGCACATATATCTCCCAGACTAACTGTCCCCCTCCCCCGCCACACCCTTTTAGATCCCTTTGTGTCGGGTTATTCGCTTCAACATCGATTACACCATCCACTTTATAGAAGAGATGGCACCTGAGGTATGTGGCACCCCACATTATCAAATTTCACACTTTCCTCATTTTCGTCAGTTCACTATCCTAATCTTGTATAAATGATTATAATTATAAATGTTAGTTACTGTGAATAACATTTCTATGCACATACTTAATAAAAAAAAACTAAATTAAAAATTCTCAGAATGGAACAAAAATGTTTTGACACTTTGACTTAATTAATGAAACTGAATTTAATTTTTATTTAGTTTCCCTTTGTTATTGATATTTCTAGTGCTACTTCAGACATATTGGTTGTTTCTCGCACAAGTGAAGTGACCCACAAATGCTCAGCTATTGTAATCTGTTGTGTTTGACCAGAACTACTGCATTAAAGGCCTGGAACTCTTTTCCTCGTACCTCTTTAAAGACATCTTGGAGTTGTACGATTGGAACCTCACAGGTAATGTGCACACACACATTCAACTCTACACAAGCACACCATAAGCATATAAGCCATAGTAATATAGTTTTGCTGTCACACAGGTCCTGCAGATAACGGCCAGTCAGGTTGTCAGAGGTTTCATTTTATGCCACGGTTCGTTCGGTTCCTCCCAGGTGAGTTTTAAACGCCCTTCTGTCCATTTCATTGATGAACAAAAATGTATTGATGGAAAAAAAAAAAAACACTTTCGTTGTACATGTGTACCTATAGGCCTAGTGTTCCTCAAATCCGGCCACTGCCCTCCAGAGTTTAGCTCAAACCCTGATCAAACTCACTTACCTGTGATTTTCTAGGGATACTGAAGACCTTGATGAGCTTGCTCAGGTGTGTTTGATTGGGGTTGGAGCTAAACTCTGCAGGGCATTGGCCCTCCAGGGCAAGATTTGAGGAACCCTGTTCTGAATGTTGAAAATATTTGCTTTCAGAAGATGTACACAACAATTACAGTCCCTCTCTTGAAGAATAGGCACCCAAAAAAACGGATGACTTGCTAATATATTGGTGATTGGTTTATTTATACAGTAGAGAGTTTTTCTCCAAGATGGCTCAGCGGATGGCCACCTTGGTGTGGAGCCTCCACAGTTGTTTTAATGTTTTTATTAGTTTGTCCTGTTTTTAGCTATATTCCTACAATCACACAGTTTCAGTTTCACCAGGGGTGAATTGCTGAAAATTCGGCAGTAGACACCACCCAATATTTCACCGGTTTTCGACTATTATGATATTTTGCTGGACATTGTAGTTGGCGGAGCAGCAGCGCTGATCAAGTGCTTTAAGACACGCAAGCGTGGGAAGCAAGCCGGCACACTCGTAAAGCTCAGTCAGTACGGCTTTAGAACAGCACTGCCTAGTATCCATCTGGCTAATCTCATTCCGGACAGCGCACTACATCTGCAGGACTTCCAGCTGTTCAGAGTGGATCGTGACGCAGAATTAGCGGGGGAAATTGCTTGGTGGCGGGACATGCTTCTATATCAACGAAAGGTGGTGTACAGATGTAACAGCGTTAAAGAAGATGTGCTGTCCTGATCTAGAAATGCTTTATCAACTGTAAGCCATTCTATTTGCCACGGGAGTTTACCTCGTTCATTCTCGTGGGTGTTTACATTCCATCGCAAGTAGACGTGAGCGTGGCGCTACAACAACTGGCTGATCAAATCACAGACATAGAGCAACAACACCCGGACTCCGATATAATCATTCTTGGGGACTTTAAAGGTGACATATCATGAAAATCTGACTTTTCCAGGTTTTAAGTGCTAAAATCAGGTCCCCGGTGCATCTACCAACCAAGGAAACGTGAAAAAGATTAACCCAGTCACTTTGTTTTGGTAAGCCTTTTTCTGCAAGCATCTGAGAAAACGAGCGCGTCTGATTTCGCTCCCTGGGCAAAAAAGGATATAAGTATCAGTGTTCGCTCT
>NW_015662182.1:401596-401992 GCF_001515625.1 Sinocyclocheilus rhinocerous | reverse complement strand
CAGCTCTAATGCCATGGTGAAAGTTTGAGCAAAACATGCTAACTGTTCTGTCTTTGGCTGCACAGACGAGCACAAAAAACTATTTAGAGTCCCAGCCTCGGAGGAGACAAGAGAGCAGTGGATTTATTGATTTATTTAATGTATATTGCTGCTGCCACACAGATCTAAAATAAACATGCAATTTATTTCCCAGCCATTTACCTTCACAGACATAACCAACTGTTTTTGTAACTTGTGTGTTTATAACGTTAACTTGTGGGTGAATGAGAACTTAGTTTAGTACTCACATGCCGTGACAGCCGCTTTCTGTCCGTGTGCTCCGCATGTGTGCACTCAGAAAACCGTATATCAGAAGTTTAAACTCATATGGTTTAAAACACATGATTTCAGCGCGAT
>NW_015662182.1:400864-401520 GCF_001515625.1 Sinocyclocheilus rhinocerous | reverse complement strand
ATAAAGCAAATCTCTCCCGTGAACTGCCAAAATACAGACAGCACGACGTTACATGTCCTAGCAGAGACTGTAATATACTGGATCACTGCTACACCACAATAAAGGATGAATATCACTCTGTCCCATGGGCAGCTTTGGGGCTGTCTGATCACTGTTTGGTTCATCTTATACCGACCTACAGGCAGAAACTGAAATCAGCTAAACCTGTAAACTGTGATAAGATGGACTAATCGAATGGACTAATGCTTTGAATGCACTGAATTGGAGGATTTTTTAAGCTGCTGCCAACGATCTGGACAAGCTCACTGATTCTGTAACATTATATATCAGTTTCTGTGAGTATATGTGCATTCCTACCAGGACTCATTTAACTTACAACAATGACAAACTGGTTCACTGCAAAACTCAGGCGGCTCTGTTGCTTACCGAGCAAACAGGTCTGTGGATGATGCAGTCAACATGGGACTGCATTATATTCTACAACATCTGGATAAACCAGGGACTTATGCGAAGTTCCTGTTTGTGGACTTCAGCTCGGGCTTCAACACTATCATCCCAAACCTCCTCCTGTCCAAATGAACTCAGCTCTTTGTGCCCACCTCCGTCTGTCAGTGGATCACCAACTTCCTGACAGACAGGCAGCAGCTAGTAAAGCT
>NW_015662182.1:396815-399824 GCF_001515625.1 Sinocyclocheilus rhinocerous | reverse complement strand
CCCAGGGTTGCGTTCTCTCCCCACTGCTCTTCTCCCTCTACACCAATGACTGCACTTCTAAAGACCCCTCTGTCAAGCTTCTGAAGTTCGCAGATGACACCACACTTGTCAGCCTCATCCAGGATGGTGACGAGTCTGCTTATAGACAGGAGGTTAAAGAGCTGGCTGTCTGGTGCAATCACAACAACCTGGAGCTTAACACGCTCAAAACAGTGGAGATGATAGTGGACTTCAGGAGAAACCCCCCACCACTCCCCCTACTCACCATTATGAACAGCACTGTGGCAGCAGTGGAGTCATTCAATTTCCTGGGTACCACCATCTCTCAGGACCTGAAGTGGGACACTCACATAGACTCCATTGTCAAGAAGGCCCAGCAGAGCCTGTCATTGAATCCGTTCTCTGCAATTCTACAACTGTCTGGTTCAGCTCAGGTACCAAATCAGACCTTAGAAGATTGCAGCGGATAGTCCGGACTGCTGAGCGAATCACTGATACAACCCTCCCCACTCTCCAAGAACTGCACTCATCCAGAGTGAGTAAAAGAGCTGGCAAAATCATTCTGGACCCCTCACACCCAGGCCGCTTCCTCTTTGAACTGTTGTCATCTGGTCGGTGCTACAGAGCACTGAGCACCAGTACAGCCATAAGAACAGTTTTTTCCCTCAGGCAATCCATCTCATGAACAGTTAACTTGGCAATAAATGTGTAACACTATTTATACATGTATTTATTTAACACACATACTTATTTACATTTCCTTGCATTTGTACATTACATACATGTACACACAAATACCATCTATTGTCTATTTTGTATATTGTTTTATTTTTTTTTTGTATATTGTTATTTCCTATTTACTTATCCTATTTTTTATTCTTTTTATTATCTGTGTCTTGTCTTGTCATTCTGTTTGTGCTGTGGAAGCTTCTGTCACCAAAACAATTCCTCATATGTGTAAACATACCTGGCAATAAAGCTCTTTCTGATTCTGATTGTGAGAATGCTTCATCAGTGTGATTGACGTTGTCGTGTCTGCTCATGTGTGTCAGATGGAGGAAAGGAGGTGCTGTCCATGCACCAGGTGCTGCTGTATCTGCTGCGCAGCAGCACAGCTCTAGTTCCCGAAGAGGAGATCGCAAACATGCTACAGTGGGAGGAGCTGGAGTGGCAGAAATACGCTGAGGAATGCAAGGGCATGATCGTCACCAACCCTGGCATGGTAAAACACATTCACACAAACAATGGCCTGATGTCAGGTGAGCAGACTGAATATTCATATGCCTCTGAATGGCACAGAGGAAGATGAGGAGCCTTTTTTTAATGTGAGGAAATAGTACAATAAATAAAAAATTGGTGACAGATACATATGTAAATAGATTCTTTCTGCACTGACATCAGTAGCCATAAGTTTTTGCATGATTATGCATCCACACTAATAAGTTCAAGGCCACTGTCATGTCATTAAAACACGACTGCACTTTAAATGTGTGCTTGTGTATGTGTCTGTATTCACACAGAAACCCAGTTCTGTGAGGATTGACCAGTTAGATCGTGAGCAGTTCAATTCCAGTGTCATCACTTTCCCCATCATTGTGCATTTTGGTATCCGACCTGCCCAGCTTAGCTACGCCGGAGACCCGCAGTAAGTCTGACTCAGCACTCACCATTCCGCTTTTTGCTTTTTAGCTTGACTTATAATGGTAAGGGTTTTCTGAAGTGGTTCTTATAATTTAATTTAAACCAATACTATGCTTAAGTTCCTAAAAAAGTTTACTTTAAGGGTGTTTACACTTTACAAGAACAAGCTCAGACCTCTTTTATTTAAAGCAGTGGTTCTCAATTCCAGTCCTCGCGACCGACCGCTTTGCACATTTTGTGTTTCTCAAATGTCACTTCAGATGTTTGTTCTAATCTACCATAAGTGCCCTGCAAAGTGGACTTCACAGGATATTCCGCCATGATTCCAGTTCGAAGGGAGCGCATATTTTCCATTCAAAGGGCATTAAAGTGTGCAAGACGTGAATTTAAATTGTATTTATTTACAGAGGTAAATTGTCACGCTGCAGGCAGTGGCATTGGCGTAGCGCAAATCCGTGAATGAATGTTCAGAAGAAAAGTAAACTTTCAATGGATTTCCCTTGCTCAGGGAGTAGGAAGCAATGAACATTGTGTGGGGACCCTGTAAATCAAAACACAATTCATGCTTGGAGCTCTCTTCTGACGAGCTGGTTATCTGAATCAGGTGTGTTAAATAAGAGAGACATGCAAAATATGCAGAGCGGTGGGTTGCCAGGATTTAGAACCACTGAGTTAAGCCCGGGATACATTGCACTATTTTTGGCTGTCCCAGACGAAAGATTGCCATCGTGAAGCAATCGTGGCGATTTCTGTGATCGTGGCTCTTAATCGGTGGTCCTATGTCGTACAGTGAGAGAGGTTCAAAGATGGGCGTTTTCCCGGTCTTGCGACCAAAGATAGCCTATGATAGTTTTCTGACAGTGTCAGAAATTCAGCATGATCAACGCACAGTGTGTTTGCTGCTACGACCTGCGTCTACTCAGCAGCCAATGAAATTGCAACATGAAATGACGTATTGATCCACGCGACCAGCGACGCTACAATTTCAATGCCATGGAGGCAAAAAAAAAGTAGGAGGTATACGTGGGATACCCATAAAGAACAAATTCTTGTTGAGTTGTGGCAGCAGAGAGCATGTTTGTACAATGTGTCATCTAGCTGCTATCATGACCGCACCAAAAAGGACATATCATGGAAGGAGATAGCGGAGGAACTGCAGCTGCCAAGCTCCCTGTGCAAAACTGGCATCCCAAGTTGTCCTCTTTTCCCGAGCCATGAGCGGGTCCATATTGCCCTCTTCCGCCGGCGCCTCTTCTGTTTCAGCGTACATGAAAAGCACAACTGCCAAAGCGCGATCCATCTTGATGTACCGGTATTTGTTTACCACTAGCGCATGCTGATGACGTTGCGCTAACGTGTGTCGCAGCC
>NW_015662182.1:391467-395356 GCF_001515625.1 Sinocyclocheilus rhinocerous | reverse complement strand
CTCGCGTCCGTCGCGTCCGACCGCTTTGCACATTTTGTGTTTCTCAAATGTCACTTCAGATGTTTGTTCTTAAGTGCCCTAAGTGCCCTGCAAAGTGGACTTCACAGGATATTCCGCCATGATTCCAGTTCGAAGGGAGCGCATATTTTCCATTCAAAGGGCATTAAAGTGTGCAAGACGTGAATTTAAATTGTATTTATTTACAGAGGTAAATTGTCACGCTGCAGGCAGTGGCATTGGCGTAGCGCAAATCCGTGAATGAATGTTCAGAAGAAAAGTAAACTTTCAATGGATTTCCCTTGCTCAGGGAGTAGGAAGCAATGAACATTGTGTGGGGACCCTGTAAATCAAAACACAATTCATGCTTGGAGCTCTCTTCTGACGAGCTGGTTATCTGAATCAGGTGTGTTAAATAAGAGAGACATGCAAAATATGCAGAGCGGTGGGTTGCCAGGATTTAGAACCACTGAGTTAAGCCCGGGATACATTGCACTATTTTTGGCTGTCCCAGACGAAAGATTGCCATCGTGAAGCAATCGTGGCGATTTCTGTGATCGTGGCTCTTAATCGGTGGTCCTATGTCGTACAGTGAGAGAGGTTCAAAGATGGGCGTTTTCCCGGTCTTGCGACCAAACATAGCCTATGATAGTTTTCTGACAGTGTCAGAAATTCAGCATGATCAACGCACAGTGTATTTGCTGCAATGACCTGCGTCTACTCAGCAGCCAATGAAACTGCAACATGAAATGACATATTGATCCACGCGACCAGTGACACTAAAATTTCAATGCCATGGAGGCAGAAAAAAGTAAAAGGTATACTGGTATGTGGGATACCCATAAAGAACAAATACTTGTTGAGTTGTGGCAGCAGAGGGCATGTTTGTACGATGTGTCCTCTAGCTGCTATCATGAGCGCACCAAAAAGGACATAGCATGGAAGGAGACAGCGGAGGAACTGCAGCTGCCAAGCTCCCTGTGCAAAACTGGCATCCCAAGTTGTCCTCTTTTCCCAAACCATGAGCGGGTCCATATTGCATTCGTCGCAGCCTACGATTCAATAGGTGTCATCATCGTACAGTCTACATGCTTGTCGTACCCAAGTTTAAACGATCCATGTTGCACAGTGTGATAAAGTAATGATCTTATAGGATTGCTAAAATCGTGCAGTGTATCCCGGGCTTTAAAGGGAACAGAGTTAAACAGAAATCTCTCTCCACTTGAGTTATCATAAGCCACATTCCCACTGTTTTTGACTTATTCAATATGATAATAAAACAACAATAATCAAAATGAGTATGTTTTTTATGGTGAATATTTAAAAATATATATATTACAACTGTATAGTACAACTGTAAAATTGCAATGCTAATATTTACTACATTTCTTCTTTTTCGTGTTTGCTGCAACGACCTGCGTCTACTCAGCAGCCAATGAAATTGCAACATGAAATGACGTATTGATCCACGCGACCAGCGACGCTACAATTTCAATGCCATGGAGGCAAAAAAAAAGTAGGAGGTATACGTGGGATACCCATAAAGAACAAATTCTTGTTGAGTTGTGGCAGCAGAGGGCATGTTTGTATGATGTGTCCTCTAGCTGCTATCATGACCGCACCAAAAAGGACATAGCATGGAAGGAGATAGCACTGTTTTTGACTTATTCAATATGATAATAAAACAACAATAATCAAAATGAGTATGTTTTTTATGGTGAATATTTAAAAATATATATATTAAACAATTACAGCAACAAAATTTTACAGTACAACTGTAAAATTGCAATGCTAATATTTACTACATTTCTTCTTTTTCAAACATTATACCATTAAGCTTTTATTTTGATGCAGTGAGTTATTATTAATAATGATTTTTTTAAATAATATAATAATGATAAAGGTGCAATACTGCAGTTTACTGCTTTCATTGCAGGTATCAAAAGTTGTGGAAGAGTTATGTGAAATTGCGGCACTTGTTGGCCAACAGCCCGAAGGTTAAACAAATTGAAAAACAGAAGTTAACGCAAAGAGAGGTAAGTGTCTGCATGTGTGGTTTATGTACATAGAAATAGCTAATGTGACAAAGACACCTTAAATAATAAATATGATCATTATGGAAGGGTAGCATGAAGTTCTTTTTCATAAAAAAAAAAAAAAAAAAACACTTGCGCATTGACTGAATGAGCAGTTTGAAGGCATCAGGTTTTAGTACAGTACATTGTCATTATTGTGTGAATACTGTGTCCAAAAACTGATTTACAGGAAGCTCTGCAGAAGATCAGGCAGAAGAATACGATGAGAAGGGAGGTCACAGTGGAGCTCAGCAGTCAGGGTTTCTGGAAGTCTGGTATCCGCTCTGATGTTTGCCAGGTACACATATACACAAACACACATTCACTTCAGAACTTGGGTTTGCTGAAATGTTGCCTAGGGCTCAAACAAGATAAACATAACAAAATAAAAATGAACATTTGTATCTAAAACTGTGCTTTTGAATTTAAAATGTGTGGCGAAAACTTGATTAGCACAGATGTTAATTAAAACACTGCATTCAGAAAGTATTCAGTTCAGTTTTTTTCCCACATATTGTTCTATTGCACATAATGTTCCATCATTCAAATCGTTGTACTTGAGTTAACTTTGAATTAAGTAATATTTAAAGGGGTTATATGACGTTGCTAAAAATAACATTATTTTGTGTATTTGGTGTAATGCAATGTGTTTATGCGGTTTAAGGTTCAAAAAACACATTATTTTCCATATAATGTACATTTCTGTTTCTCCTCTATGCCCTGCCTTTCTGAAACGCGTCGATTTTTACAAAGCTCATCGTTCTAAAAAAGCAAGGTGTGCTCTGATTGGCCAGCTATCCAGTGCGTTTGATTGGCCGAATGCCTCAAGCGTGTGACGGAAATGTTACGCCCCTTAACATACTGTGATGTTGTCTCCCAGCAGGACGAGACAACCAATAAAACCCATTACAAATGAGGCATTTGTTGCATCCAGTGGGGTGACTTTAGCACTAGATTGAGCAACTTTCAGACCCTTTTAGCGGCTTTTTTCCATAGAATATTCATACTGACAAGCCTAGCGACTTTTTTGGATAAACCTTAGCTATGGTTCAGTTGGAAGATTTCGCCAGTGCTGTCCCGCAAACGCAAGGTCTGACTTTCTCAGAGAAGTGTCACCTCTTTCGGCGTCTGTTCTGTGCAGTGAGCGGCAGCGAATTCAGTTGGCAGCAGCGCAGCCGACGACTCAATAAATGAGTACAAAACAGCTTTTCCTAGCACCTGTCACTTAGTGTTTGGAATTATAAATATGAGCGTAGTTCGTCTGTTAATATCACATGCACTTTTTTGTTTGTTGTTTTTTTTAGTTTGTTACTCATGTGTGTGTGTGTGTGTTATGTGAGCCTGTTGTAGTTTGCTGGTCAGCCAGGCCCATCGGCGCCTGGCACCGGGGGGTCATTTACTTGTCTTTGGAAACTGTTTGAAGTCAGTTGGGGAGATGATAGTGTTAGACTGCTTAGCATCTCCTTGATAGTGGGGAGAATTATTTGGCAATTTAGCACCCATATAAATGTATAGTCTGTGGCCAGGACTGTCATTTATATGCAAATGTCAAAGGCTAAAAGGGGTCTCTTAAGCCATAAATCCCAAAGACCATCCATGATTTTACGCAGACGCTACACCGCTCTTTAGTGTAGATGCATGTTGAGATGCATGAATGAGAGTGACTCCTGGTTAACATTAAAAGGGGTCGTGTTTAGTCACTATTTAGTGTGGTATTTTTTGACAATATTCACTCATCATGACAGTAAAATAGGGCATTCTAAGTCAATATACTGCAGTATTTCCTCTCTCAATCAGTAGAAAATATGGTTAACACC
>NW_015662182.1:381264-391414 GCF_001515625.1 Sinocyclocheilus rhinocerous | reverse complement strand
CATGTTAGAACGAGCCGTTTTAGGTAGGCGTGGTTGACTCTTAACATTTATAAAGAATATCTCTTTGGATTTGAGACTCTAGTCTTTGCAACTTTACAGATCTTCTTTATGCACCAAGAGCTTGTAACACTCCAAAGAGTAAGGAAAACTTGAAATCGCATCATATGACCCCTTTAATATTTGAGTAGTTATTTAGTACACATTGTCTCGTAAATGCCTGAGAACACAATGAAGTACACATTTATAAAGCATATAAAATAATGATCTGCTGCACTACACTCATGTATGTGCAGATTCTGTTACCAAATGTTTATTGTTTTATTGCAGATATTTTTCCTCTATTATGACTGTAAACAAATATCAGTTAACAAATTAGACAATAGCAGAGAATGGTGTTAATTCCATGTTAAACATATAATGTAATCAGTCAGCGCTGATAGCCTAGTGGTTAGCGCACTGACATAAAGTGCAACTGCACCTCCCGACTCGCAGTCCTTTGCTAATTCCGTTCCCAACTCTCCACCCCATGCTTCTCAACTGTCCTGTTCACTAAAAGCATGAAAAAGGCCAAACATTTAAGTCGGATGCTTTATTTTTGCAGCATGCCATGATGCTGCCAGTTCTCACCCACCACATCCGCTACCACCAGTGCCTGATGCATTTAGACAAGCTGATCGGTTACATGTTCAAAGAACGATGCCTGCTGCAGGTAAGAGAAAGAGTAAATACTCGTGTAGGGTTGTTTTTCATTCTGGAAAATTGTGGCACAGGTTACCAGGGCTGCAGAATAAGTATTTACAGTATTTTCTCTGGCTCTACCAAAGAAAAAATATAGATTTTATGTTCATTTTATATGTGCCAGAAAAAAAAAATTTTGTTTCATGAATATAAAATAAAAAATAAAATATAAAAGAATATGTATATAAAACACTTGTAAAGTGTTTGTTTGTTTTAAGAAAAATTATCTACATTTTTCAGTTTGCAATAACATACTCGTGTAGGGTTGTTTTTCATTCTGGAAAATTGTGGCACAGGTTACCAGGGCTGCAGAATAAGTATTTACAGTATTTTCTCTGGCTCTACCAAAGAAAAAATATAGATTTTATGTTCATTTTATATGTGCCAGAAAATTTTTTTTTTTTTTCATGAATATAAAATAAAATATAAAAGAATATGTATATAAAACACTTGTAAAGTGTTTGTTTGTTTTAAGAAAAATTATCTACATTTTTCAGTTTGCAATAACAGCTGGAAATTAAAAGCTAAACCGCTATAATGTATAACTACACAACAGTTTTAAATTAGTTTACTCAGATTATGTGTGAAGCACTCCACTGATCCCAGTATTATGGCCGATAGTCCAGATGGAAGCCTCTCCTTTGTCAAGGCACATTAAATCCCACTTGGAATTTGCAAAGCAGCAAATAAAGGCCTGTCAGAACAAGATTCTTGGAATTGAAGCCTTAACTTTTTAATTTGCAATAACAACTGTAAAGTAACTCACTATAATGTAACTCCACAACAGTTAGAAGTACATCCACATCCAGAAATGAAATTAAAATGAAAAATTATGGCATACGATGCAGAACATGACTGGTTGATTAGTAATGTTCATCCCATCTGATGATTCCAAGATTATTTATCCCAAGTTTTTCTTGCAGTTTTTACACATTCTTATCTTTATTAGTTGGCTGGATAATGTTGCCCTAAGTGACATTTAAATTAGCACAATTTTCAACAAAAAGTCTAAGAAAGGCAGCATAAGTCTCTGATCTTACAGAACAGTTTTCAGTTCTGCTTGTTGTTGGGTGTTCAGTCTTGCATAGCTACTAGTATGTGCATGTGTTATGTGTTAGCATGTAACTATAGTACTTAATGGTAATAAAAGGTCATTATACTGTGTTCAGTGGCTGTTGATGTTTGGTTTCACGTTATGCATTATAACTCTCACTTTGCTTTTGTTTTGCTTTTCTTTCTTGCCCAGTTGGCAATGACTCACCCCAGTCATCATCTCAATTTTGGGATGAATCCTGACCATGCTCGCAACTCTCTGTCAAACTGTGGCATACGCCAGCCCAAATATGGAGACCGGAAAGTGCATCATATGTACATGAGGAAAAAGGGTTCGCATATCTCTCTGTACATGTGTTTGAGAGAATTTTTTTTTTTTAAGAAGTAGTCCTACTCTACTCTAAATGGTTTTGTCCCTTTTTCACTAGGAATTAACACCTTGATTAATATTATGTCAAGATTGGGCCAGGATGACCCGTCACCCTCCAGGTTAGTGTGTGTGTGTGTGTGTGTTTTATTGTATGATTTTATTTTAGTCATGTCATTTTGTTTCTTATGGTAAACATCTGGTGATAATTTCTGAAAGTTTTCTTTTTTTTTTTTTTTTCAATTCTTACATTTTAAAAAGGCAGTAGAAACATTATAACAACTAAAGGATGTGATCCCTGTACTTTTAACAGAATCAATCATAATGAGCGGTTAGAGTTTCTTGGTGATGCAGTTGTTGAGTTCCTGACCAGGTGAGACCTCTTGCTTTTCAACCGTGCTATAAATCTGCCACTACATAGAGCATGTCTCACTGAGATTAGCTTTTGAAATTTCTTTTTTTATTTCAAATCTGTTGTTTCTCCAGGATGTTGTTCTCTTAAGCTTTCATTCGTTAGCCTATTGTAGTCATATATTTGTCTTTTTTTTTTTTCCAGTGTGCATCTCTACTACCTGTTCCCAAACCTGGAGGAGGGAGGACTCGCCACATATCGCACAGCAATCGTTCATCTGTGTGCACTGAATTTATTTAATACACGAGTTTCACAATTTGAGTTGAATTACTGAAATGAACTTTTCCACGACATTCTAATTTATTGAGATGCACCTGTAATTTTGGAACTATAATATCAGTGTTGACATTAAGCATTAACATTAAGTCGAATTAAACCTTTGCATAACTGTTTTGATGAGTTAAAGTCTTGTATTAGCACATATTTTGGCATGCATACGTGGAGTTTTCAGAGTTTTGTGTTATCATTGTTTTGGATCCCCAGAAATTGGAGTTGGATCGGTTCATGTTATATGCCCACGGCCCTGACCTGTGCAGGGAGTCAGACCTCCGACATGCCATGGCAAACTGTTTTGAGGCCCTGATAGGTTAGTGCTTTATCATGTGTGCTCTCTGTCTGTGTTTAATATACTGTATTTCCAATCACTGAGGTCAAATTTTTTTATCTTGATTTTTTTTTTTTATGTTGCAAACATAGCTTCAGAAACTTACTTTGTATTTTGTAAGAACAAATTTACAGAATGCTTTAAATATTTCCCTAGGTATGTGTGTTTTGTTCAGCTGCTGTATGATCTGATTTCCAGCAGTTTTCCCAAGACAGCCTTAGACAGTGGTTCTTAACTCTGGTCCTAGGGATCTACCGCTCTTTTATGTTTCACTTAAGCCAGGCACGCACTGTGTGATTTCAGCAATGTTTTTGTTAAATACCAGGATTTACAGTGGGTATAGAAAAGAATCACCCCCTTTAAAATAATCACGTTTTGTTGCTTTGCAGCCTGAAATGAAGACGGCCACAGTATTTGTTTTATTCAGCTGCATTTACTCAATACAATACTGTGTCAGTATTTTGTTGAACCACCTTTTGCTTTAATTACAGCCTTTAGTCTGTTGTGATCTGTCTCTACTAGGGATCTTATCTATGCACAATCAGCTTGTAACACTCCAAAGAGAAAGGAAAACTTGAAATCGCATCATATGACCCCTTTAAATCTCATTTTGTAAAAAAAAAATTATAATAATCATGAATCGAATCGAATCGTGAAATCAAAATCGTGAATCGAATCGAATCGTGAGTTGAGTGAATCGTTACATCCCTACATTCCACAGATTTTCAATGGGCTTTAAGTCTGGGCTCTGAGTAGGCCATGCAAGGACATTCACCTTTTTCTCCTTCGTGCTCAGTTTTTCTGTGTGCTTTGGGTCACTGTAATGTTGGAAGTTAAACCTTCTTCCCATTGACAACTTTCTTCTTCCCATTGACACGTGCTCCAGTACCTGCTGCAGAGAAACACCCCCATAACAGGATCTTACCACCTCCATGCTTTACTGTAGGAATGCTGTTATTTGGATTGTGAGCTGTATTGGATTTCTGCCCGACATATCATTTGGTGTTGAGGCCAAATAATTCAATTTTAGTCTAATCTGCCTCAGAATCTTCAAGGTGTGTTTTGGCAAAGCTCAGTCGTGACTGCATGTGGCCTTTCTTGAGGAGTGGCTTTTTTTGCAACCCTCCCATACAGGCCACATTTGTGGAGAATGTGAGATATTGTTGTCACATGCACACAATGACCACTCTTTGTCATAAATTCCTGCATGTGCTTTAGAGTTGCTGTAGGCCTCTTGGTAGCCTCTCTGACCAGTTTCCTCCTGGCTCTTTCATCCCGTTTGGAGCGACAACCTGATCCAGGGAGGGTCTGTGCTGTACCAAATACCTTCTACTTCTTAATAACAGACTTCACTGTGCTTCTAGGCATTGATATAACCCAAACCCAGAACTGTATAGCCTCCATTGCTTCATACCACAGCATGTCGCCATGGTTTTCATGCAGGTGCAGTGAGGGAAAAAACACTGAGTTTATGGAAATCGGTTCATACCTCTGCTTCAACTATGCGATACCCTCACGAGGGGCAAGCAAAATTTCCTAATGAGCTGATGATATGAATTGTGTGTTATACAAAATGTGCAGAGCTGGATTTGAGAACCACTGGCCTAAGATATCCCATGAAGTCACTGAAAGCACTTGACATGTTTGATGTGAAAAAAAGCATTATTAAGCACAATAAGCCTCAAAAAAGTACACAAGTTACTAGTGATGTTTATTACAATAATACAGTGTCCTTGCTTAATAAATGCATAATTTCCAATTTAAAAAGAAAAGACAGAATGATCCCAAATTTTTGAATGGTAGTTTATTTGTTTAATGTGTTGTGTGTTGTTTTTTTTGTTTTTTTTGTAGGGGCCGTTTACCTAGAAGGTGGTTTAGAGGAAGCCAAGCAACTCTTTGGGAGACTGCTGTTCAACAGTGAGGTGAGTTTTGGGTGTATGTTTGTAGGACTAAACATTGCAAATTTTAGTTAGATTTATTATAGTGAGCCTATATAAAAGTAAGATATAGAGGCGTTGTGTTCCAATATAAAGATATTGCATTTACAACTAACAGGGTGTTTAAATATAAATTATAATAACTTTGTCTGCAGAAGTCATTTCGGTATTTTGAGTTTGCCTTCTACCCAGACTTTCCCCAATATAATTTATAAAGTGTTAAAATATTTTCATAAAAAGTAAAAATAATCACGTTAACATGTTTGCAGCTTGCAGAGTTAAAAAAACAAACATTAAATCAACATTTTAGAGAACAGTCAGGTTTCTTCAGCAGAGCTTCTGTTTGGTCATGGTGGAAATGTGAAGAACAGCAAAGTGACAGCATAAAGAGCACAAATGTCATTTATTATATGATCTGGCTCTCTTGCTGTCATTAGTAAATAAGTTAATTGACTGTAGCCCAAAACTGAAAAAAAAAAATGTCCTTGGTATCACATACACTAACAAAAATAACAAACAAAACAAAAAATAAATGAAACATTCTAAAGATGTTTCTTTTTTAAGTCTGAATTGTCCCTCATATACACTTATTCTTCTCAAATGGACTGTCGGGTTGTATTCAGTTTGTTTCCTCTCTCTTTGTCTTGCAGGAGCTGAGGGACGTTTGGCTCAACTATCCACCTCATCCTTTACAGGTGTGAGCAGAATTGATTTCAAATGTTCAAATGTTATGCAAAAGTGTAAGACAGATACATATATACACTTTCATCAGCTACCTAGGTAAATAACTAGAAGAATAACAAAGTGCAGTAAACAGTAGAACTGCTACTGGTTTATGATTATGATAATAAATGAAAATAAATACTGGTTGCAGTATTTTTTAGTCTTTTTTTTGTTCAGCCAAAATAACTGGAAGTGGCTAAAACCGGAAATCTTGCACATTCAAGTTCTAAATGGCCATGTTCATTCTTATTTGAATATATTTTTCCTAAAATATGCATTGGTGGAATTGTGCAGGGCAATTTAAAGAGACAGTTTATCCAAACATTAAAATTCTGTCATCATTTACTCATCTTAATGTTGTTCCATACCCATAAAACTTTCATTCATCTTCGGAACACAAATGAAGATATTTTTAATTTTCTCTCATCATATTTGTTCATCCATTGAAAATTCACGCAGCCAAAATTTTCAAGATTCAAAAAGAACATCAACATTTCATAAAACAAAAAATGTAAGAACTTGACACACGAGAACCAATGAGGTGTGTTCTCCAGTGCGTCAAGCATATTTGAGCTTCTGTTTGCCATATTTAATGTGCTCTCTGTACAGTATGTGCTACAGAATGCATTAAAATCAATGTTTATATGTGAATAAAAGCCTAAATTATGTCTATTCAGCATGTAAATTGATCGTGTCTCTTCAGAAGACTTAAAGGTGCAATAGGTGATTGTCTTCAGAAACATTTTTTGTTATGCTGGTTGAAAGTCTCTTCACATCCCGATAGCAATCATTAAGTTAAGTGGTCTAAATGTATTTATCTGTATTTATATATTCTGTGGAAGGCGTAGGACCAAGAAATGTTCGTCCAATCAAAATGCTCGGAACGAGTTGACTTTCCTACCTGTCTGTCTCCTACCTGCCTGTCAACATATGTTTTTGCATACCTCTGCGCACCCTGTTCGCGCAGACATGATACGTCATCAGCTCATTCTTGTACGCTGTGCAGACAGAGCGAGAATGCCAGAGAATCAACAACCCGATTTTCCTTCCTGGTATTGTAGTACTTTTAAAGTTTTCTCACCGGTGAATGACGCATGATGTAGCCCAGCGGTTCCCAATTCCAGTCCTCGCGCAAGGGAAGCAGGGTAAATCCGTTGAAGTTTACTTCACTTGGGAACATTCATTCACGGATTTGCGCTGCGCAGCGTCTTCACATAGAGACGAAACTTACTAGAGGAGTGTGAAGTGTGACATAATATACCTGTGTTCCGATCTATATGATCCCTACACAGTGTTCATTGCTCCCTACTCCCTGAGCGGGGTAAATCCGTTGAAGTTTACTTCACTTTGGAACATGGGCTGGAATTGGGAACCGCTGATGTAGCCTATTGTAATGTTGTCTCTGGTGTTCTGGTCTGTGAGCGTAAATGCGTTCAGGGGGCGTGGCTTTGGACGGCGATTGCAGGGAGGGTGGGACGTTCGCTTTCAGTGCTATCAGGCTAAAGTTAGCATTTTCCAAGATCTCCTACTGCACCTTTAAATCTAAAAAAAAAAATACTTTGTGAACTTTTTAAGCTTGAAAACATTGATTGCCTAGACTGATTGATAGACTTTCAATGGATGGGCAAAAATAATGAGAAAATGTTACTATATTTTCATTTGTGTAAGAAAGATGAATAAAAGTCTTATGGGTTTGGGACAACATGAGGGTGAGTAAATTATGACAGTTTTTGGGTGAACTATCTTTTTTTAAGTTTTATTATAAATTACTGATATTTCAGCCTTTATAATTATTTTTTTTAATTAAAGAAGCTGTCTGTAAGGTTCATTGTAGTAATATAATAGTTGAGTTTATTTAATGCATAGAAGCACACATTTCATGATCTGCTTTATGTTTAGGTACAGGAGCCACTGACAGACAGGCAGTTGATCGAGTCATCTCCAGTTCTGCAGAAACTCACAAATTTTGAGGATGCCATCGGAGTGCTGTTCACTCACGCACGTCTCCTCGCACGGGCCTTCACTCTGCGAACAGTGGGCTTCAACCACCTCACCCTGTAAGTGCTCTAGTGCCTCTGTGACTTTGTAAAATCTTTTTTTTTTTTTTAAATGGAACAGTTTATTGAACCTTTAGACAAAATATTTTTAAAAAATCCAAAACACTTGCATATGTGATTTTTGTTGAGTATCATATTTGATACATCAGACTGTTTCGGCTCATATAGCATGACATAAGAGAATATGGAGATCTTAGCACTTTTAATCTTTATTAAGTTATTCTTAAGTCTAGGAATAAGAGAAAAATTGTCATTCTTGAGACTACAATTTTACTCTGAGCTTTATACATATGGCCCCTGAAGAGTTTATAAATCTGGATCCAGCTGGTTGTCGTGGCCCAGATAGCATATGCAGCACATAATTCATAAAATTAAACGGGCTTGTTTGCTGGCGGGTCCGGTGTAACTGTCAAATGTTTCAAAAACAGTGCCTGTGCTCCCTAAAATGGTGAACCCACATGGTGATTAGGCCCCACAGAGACAGAGGCTGTTTTTCCACAGCCAGGAACTACGCAACAGTAATCTTATCATTAGTTAACTATCGACTGGAGCTTCATGCAGCCACTGTATCTGTCTGCAGAGGCCACAACCAGAGGATGGAGTTCCTGGGAGATTCTATCATGCAGCTGGTGGCAACAGAATATCTGTTCATCCACTTCCCAGACCATCATGAAGGACATTTGACAGTGAGTATATCCCTCATCTGTTCTTCATTTAATTTTCTTTTCTTTAACTCACTATGATGCATAGTGTGTCCACTACAGTAATTTTTAAAAGCCATTTTAAAAGCCATCCTGTGCCAACAAACTCCCTGGTTACCCCTACTCTATAGTACAAAAAATCTAGCCATTTCAGTCACTGTGCCCCTCTCTTCTGGTTGGTCAGCCCGTATAAAACCCAGAAGTATAAAGTGAGTTCATTTGTGTGATTTTAGCTACTGCGCAGCTCCTTGGTGAATAACCGGACTCAAGCAAAGGTTGCAGAGGAATTGGGCATGCAGGAATATGCTATCACCAACGACAAGACCAAACGGCCTGTTGCCTTGCGGACCAAGACTTTAGCCGATCTGCTGGAGTGTAAGTATGACATGACACTGCAGATTATTGCAAAGGACCTTTGATTTGATTGCGAGGACAGTGAACAGACCTTAGCAGAATGTAGACGGCCGAAGTATACTTTGGGCTTTATTGTCTGAATTGCTACTAAATTTTCTCTCTTTTTTTCTCCCCAGCATTCATTGCAGCTCTTTACATAGATAAAGACCTGGAGTTTGTGCACACATTTATGAATGTTTGCTTTTTCCCACGACTCAAGGTATGGCAAACTTAGAGATTTTTTTTTTAACCCATGTTTATACGCCAGCACTTTATCTATCATTACAAGCAATGATTATGAATTGAAAAAATAGCATTCATTGAAAAGAATAAGGTGACATTTAAAAAGGTCATCATGGTCTTGTATTCTGACAGGGCTGTTTTTAATCTTCTGTGTGTGTACATTTGCAGTAGATATCATGTTATTTTAGCATCTTGTGCAGTGAATGCCCATTATTTAAAAGAATATGGTAATATAGCAGTTCTTGTCAAAAAGGAAATGGTCTTTTTTTTTCTCTGTGAAAATTCATATTCATCAAACTGAGAATAGACTGATTTAGACACCCTCAACATGATGAAAGTGCATAAATGAAATAAAATCACTCCTGATTACAGCACTGCTGGTTGGAAAAAAAAAATACTAGAACAGGATTCCCAGTGAATCTGTCGCCACTTACTGTGTAAGCATTGAAAAGTTTGTAGACACTGGGATTGATCTAAAGAAAATCATCATGTAAAAGTTATGTATCCCATATCTGGTTTTAGCTTATACATCCACTGGCATGGAAGAAACCTGCTCAACTGATAGGTGTTTTTCCTAAAACAACATTTTGTTAGTGGTTTGTGTTTGTATATAAAAAATGTTTAACTTTTCAATGTACTTCTGTTTGATTGGTTAAATAATTTTTTCAGGAGTTTATCTTAAACCAGGACTGGAATGATCCAAAATCACAGCTGCAGCAATGTTGTCTAACCCTGCGGACGGAGGGCAAAGAGCCAGACATTCCTCTATACAAGTAAGAAGCTTCTGTCCATTAATGTCCTTTGATTTACCTCTTCGCCTTTTTCCACCTTCAATTATCTGTTTAAAGATATTTGCCTTGCGAAAGTATTCAAACCCCTTTATATATATATATATATATATATATATATATATGAAGAGTTC
>NW_015662182.1:376080-381131 GCF_001515625.1 Sinocyclocheilus rhinocerous | reverse complement strand
ACAACGTTTGTCAGGCATCTACATTGTCATCTGAGGAGATTACAAAGATTAAACAAGTGTTTTTTTAAACTCTAAAACATGAAATGTGGAGTTATCTGCTTTTGCTATAAAACAAACTTTTAATATGTAAACAAAAACATATTTTCAATGAAATTTAATTATGTAAATGACCTGTATTTTTTTAAGTTATTATTACTTAATCAAAACAACCCAACTGCAGTTTGATTGATATTACTTGGAATGCACAATAAAAACGTGATTTCTGAAAAAAAAATATAAAAATGGAGTTATCGGTTTTTGCAAATTAACTCTTCATATACAATCATGGCCAAAAGTTTTGGCAGTGACATAAATTTTGTGTTTTGCAAAGTTTGCTGCTTCAGTATTTGTAGATTATTTTTCCACATGTTTCTATGGTATACTAAAGCAGTAAGCCCCATAAAGCCATGGTTTATTGCTTTTATAAAACGGTTATTCCATATACTTAGTTAGATTTCTTTGTCAGGCATCTACATTGTCATCTGAGGAGATTACAAAGATTAAACGAGTGTTTTTTTTTTTACTCTAAAACATGAAATGTGGAGTTATCTGCTTTTGCCAAAAAACGACTGTTGGGAGTTATCTGCATTTGCTATATAAAACAAACTTTTAATATATAAAAAAAACATACTTTCAATTAACTTGTAAGTTTGTAATTTTGTAAGTTACCCGTATTTGTTTAAGTTATTATTACTTAATCAAAACAACCCAACTGCAGTTTGATTGATATTACTTGGAATGCACAATAAAAACGTGATTTCTGAAAAAAATATATAAAAATGGAGTTATCGGTTTTTGCAAATTAACTCTTCATATACAATCATGGCCAAAAGTTTTGGCAGTGACATAAATTTTGTGTTTTGCAAAGTTTGCTGCTTCAGTATTTGTAGATTATTTTTCCACATGTTTCTATGGTATACTAAAGCAGTAAGCCCCATAAAGCCATGGTTTATTGCTTTTATAAAACGGTTATTCCATATACTTAGTTAGATTTCACAAAATAAAACAGAGCAAATAAAGTGTAATGATATTAATAAAAACAGTATTCTTCCACCAATGTAGTTCCTCAGAAACAGTTGTGGTTGCAACAAAGTGGTTGCCAAGCAACACACAAAGTAAACAAAGGTGTATGTTTGTAGAGTAATTTACAACAGCTTTGAACGTGGCTCAACTAATAAGAATCAAGGACCGGAACTATCCGTTTTATAATGAAAAACAATAAGTATATCATATTTTTTAAAGGCTTTTATTGGCAAAAATTCTTCCACCAATGTAGGTCCTCAGAAACAGTTGTGGTTGCAACAAAGTGGTTGCCAAGCAACACACAAAGTAAACAAAGGTGTATGTTTGTAGAGTAATTTACAACAGCTTTGAACGTGGCTCAACTAATCAGAATCAAGGACCGGAACTATCCGTTTTATAATGAAAAACAATAAGTATATCATATTTTTTAAAGGCTTTTATTGGCAAAAAATATATAATGAGTCAATATTTACAGTGTTGACCCTTGTTCTTCATAAACTCTGCAATTCATTCTGGCATGCTGGTTATTAGCTTCTGAATTACTGATTAGCCAAATCCTGACTGATGGCGATCCATTCTTGCCTTATTAGTTTGAGGAGTTTAACAGCAAATTAGTCATTCAAAGAACACATTTTATTTTTGAACATGAAAAATTTACTGAGATCCGGACCTTGGAGGCTTCATAGCTGGTTACGGGCCTTACCACAGGTTCTCTATGGGATTGAGAGCCGGGGAGTTGCCTGGCCACGGATCCAAAATTTCAATGTAATGCAATCTTCGAGCCACTTCTTTATCACTCTTGCTTTGTGACATGGTGCTCCATCATGCTGGAAAATGCACGGATCATCACCAAATTGCTCATGGATGGTTGGAAGAAGTTGCTTTTGCAGGACGTTTTGATACCATTCTTTATTCATGGATAATGGTAGCATGCTTCACTGTTGGCACAACACAGGACTCATGGTAGCGTTCACCTTTTCTTCTCCGAACAATCGATTTTCCAGATGTCCCAAACAGTCGGAAGGGAGCTTCATCAGAGAAAACACGTGCTTTCAGATGGAGCAGCATTTACTACACAGATCCGTAGTTCACTGACAAGGTACGCAAAACCGTGTTCATAATTGCAGACGATTTAATCGCGCGGTTATGAAATCGTTCTGCGATTATGAAAGCTGTTTGCGTAGCTTGTCAGTGAACTACGGCTCTGTGTAGTAAATGCTGCTCCATCTGAAAGCATGTGGAAATACCACATTTGATAACATGTTTTACTCCAAACTCACTTCATAACGTCCGACTAGTGTTTGAAATAAATCCTTCTGTGAGATGATGTGGCTTCTTACACAGCCTTTATCACTGCTTAGAATACTATGAAATATGTTGCGTGCCTTATTCTGTGTTGATTAGCATTGCATTATTATATACTTTATTATAATAAAAATTATAATAAGACAAACTCAGATAAGCCATATATTGTCGTAGTCGTGTGTTTATTAGTCACGTTGAATCAATGAAAGAAGTTAAATCTTCTGTTTATTCAGCAACCGCTATAGGGATTTCCTGGAGTTCTTCTGCGGGGCGTATTTGGAGTTTCCGCGCGAGAGCGCTCTCTGGCTTTCGGATGGAGATTTACTAATGATCACAGAACCGTACTTCCCTGACAAGATGCGCATGACAATCGCAGCTATAATTTCGATTAATCGTGCAGCCCTAGTGCAGGTGCTCTCACACCAACCTGCTGCCATTCCTGAGTAAGCTCTGCACTGGTGGTGACACGATTCCGTAGCTGACTCCTCAGGAGGAGACGGTCCTGGCACTTGCTGGACACTCTGGGACGTCCTGAAGACTTCTTCACTGCAGTTGGACCTCTCTCCTTGAAGTTCTTGATGATACAGTAAATGGTTCTTTCAGGTGCAATATATATATATATATATATATATATATATATATATAATGTATATACATTACATTAATCTGCACTCCATACCTCAAAAGGACAGATTTGTAATAACTTTTTTCAATTTCAAATTTAATAAAAAGAAAAATGAATGAATCATCACATTGCATACATTTCATTTCTACAGTTTAGAAATGAAATTGCATCCCATGTCCCTTGTCTCTGGATCATGTTTGAAATGTTTCTACAGTTTGATTGGAGTCCATCTGCTGCAAATTCAGTTAATTAGGGATGTTTTGGAAAGGCACACAACTATCTGTATAAGGTCTAACATGCATATCAGAGCAAAAGCCAAGCCATAAGGTCAAAGGAACATCCTCTGCCTGCGTAGCTCAGAGACAGGATCATGTAGATCCACAGATCTGGGGAAGGCTACAAAATCTTTCTGCTGTATTGAAGGTTCCCAAGAGCCCAGTGGGCTCCATTTTTTTTAGTAGTTGGTGTTTGAAGTTCCTACAGTAGATCCTCCATTGCAAACTTGGAATGCTCAGATTGTTTGGAATGCTCATGTATCTTTCTTCTAGTAAGATGAGACATCAACTCTGCAACATAAAAGTTTACATTAAACTGTATAGAAAAATCAGCTGAACTAAATGAGACTGAATTGAAGTGATATATTTAGAGAAATTGTTCTGTTCATCGCTGATTGCTCATGGTTTGCTGTATATTATAATTGGCGCAAAGTGTCATGGTGATAGTAAGGTGGATGCTTTTGCTTTAACTTTAATGTCTGTCATGACAGCTCTCGGAGAGTTTAGCATGGTAATATGCATGGCAATGTTAATGTGTTTGATCTTGGCGGAATAGATCTGCTACACTGCTGCTGCGGTAGAGCAAGTAACGAGACATGCAACTGCCAATACATCAACAGACATGCTGCTGTGAGCATGTAAGAAATACTGCTGCTGCACATATAACATGAAATAACCCCCATATATAATATACATGAAATCACTCTGTAGCAGATCTATTCAGGTGGAGCTGGGGAAGGTGGAGGGATTCTAAAATACTAACTAGCACTAGCACTACTAGCACTAATACTAGCACTAGCTGAGTATTTGAATGTTGAGCAGCAAGCTCATTGGCTGCTGATATGAAAAGAAACCAATCAACTGCTCCATGTGAATAATGATGTCATTATATCAGGTTGAGTTAGAACTTATAGGCCAGCGCCATCTAGAGTTTTGTGACAGAACTTTGGATGTATGTTGTCTTTGGATGTATGTAAACTTGCTTTTACTGATGCAAGGTCACTGGTCAGTTTGAAGTCTTATAATGGAGTAATGTGGCCATAGATCCTCTTAATTGTTCCAGTTTGTTTTGTTTTCATTCATCTCAACTGTGATGCTCTTCATCTTGTTTTACAGAACACTTCAGACAGTTGGACCCTCTCATGCCAGGACCTACACAGTGGCAGTGTATTTTAAAGGTGAACGGATTGGCTGTGGAAAAGGACCAAGGTACTAATACACCCAGATATTTACCCTCATTGCCACATCGCTGCATATCTGCTTTTATAAATGTCTGTCAAAAACAGTTTCTGTATGTCACGCTCTTAGAACTTGCTATCCAGGTCTAGATTTATGCCACCTAAAAGCTCTCTTGAACATTAATCTATGTTTCTGTCCTGACATTTTTATCATTTGGTGGTTTCCTATTTCTGTTGTGTTGCTCTGTGTAGCAGGCAGCACTTTCTATTCAGTGAGCCTTTATCTTACATATTGAGTTTTGATTTTGTTTGTATGTTAGTAGGGATGCACTGATACCGATACTGGTATCGGTATCGGGCCCGATACTGAGCTCCTGTACTCGTACTCGTACTTGTTAAAATGCCCCGATACCAAACGCCGATACCATGCAGCATGTGTTAAGTGCCATATTCAGACAAAGAAACACCAACAACAGACAGCAGAATGGAGTTAAGGATGTCTACTACGAAGTATATGTATGCAATGAATATAATGTTAAACATTCAGTATTAACGCCTGTATAGCTGATGTGCGCGAGCTGATAAACAAAGCACGCTGAGTGGATT
>NW_015662182.1:348327-373824 GCF_001515625.1 Sinocyclocheilus rhinocerous | reverse complement strand
ACTCGACTCGACATAATTAAAGAAGACTTACGACTCGACTTAGACTTCGACAGCAATGCCTCAAGACTCTTGGACTTGAGCCCTGTGACTCTATGATCAGATCAGAGTCGTTATCACTCTAGACGCGTCCCTGCAGCGTGCTTACGCTTGACTGGTAATAAGCCAGAGACTGTGTTCAGGGAGCGCTGGCTGGACATAAAGCCTAGGCTAGTATAAATTAATAGCATTACCTACGACAAAAGAACCGAGATAAGAAAAGAAATGACATGATTCGTGTAGTGACTATCTCTGCTCGTGACAGCGCTGCCCTGTCCGTTTGATCGCCGCCCAGCGGCGCGGATCACTGGTGCTCACCTCATCATCACCGTGACCGCTGCTGTTAAATGCTAAACATAATTCTCACGTCTTTTGTTTGGGCAAGCATCAATAATGATCCATTAAAATATAAAATGCTTATTTGGTGAAAGAAACACTTATTCAAATTATATGTAACTAAGATATACCTACTCAATTTTTATCTCTCTTCACCAGGCACTCACTTTCATTTCTTTTGGGATACATGAATGCATTCACGTGTTGTAAATCCAGTCTGTATGGTGCACTAAGCCCTTAAATTTAGCGATCAACTATGCACATTATAAACTTAACATTTAACATATAACATTCAACAACACTTTAACATTTCTTTTAGGGATGCACCGATACCGATACTGGTATCGGTATCGGGCCCGATACTGGCCTCCTGTACTCGTACTCGTACTCGTTAAAATGCCCCGATACCAAACGCCGATACCACACAGCATGTGATAAGCGCCATATTTAAACATAGAAACACTGACAACAGACAGCAGAAAGGAGTTAAGGGTGTCTACTACGAAGTATATGTATGCAGTGAATATAATGTTAAACATTCAGTATTAACGCCTGTATAGCTGATGTGCGCGAGCTGATAAACAAAGCACGCTGAGTGGATTGAGCGCGCGGCGGCGCGGATGCGCGAGCTTGTCGAGTGAATATATCTTTCTCACAGACATCATTGGAAAGTTTATAGTTCGGTCGGATATGTCAAAGACAAGTAAGTAAAACAATGCACAAGTTACTTAACGGTAGGGAGAGAGAGAGAGCGCAATTCTGTTGTGTGATCTTTGATGTTCACTCACTTAGCACACGCATCATTTGGATTAAAACTAAATCGTAAAAAATAAGAGCGTTTATAGGGGCATTCACTATAAACATTTATTTTTAACCTTAGGCATACACGACTTTCTGGCGATAGTGAATCTAGCAGCCTGTGTGAAATGCACTAGGCTGTAGGCTACTATTCTGCATCAGTACGTGCACGCGTTACGCGTGTTTTGCTTGCTTGAGTGTTTCTGCATTATATGAGTGGCTTTGGAATATAAATCGCAGCACGTTTCAGATGAAAAAAAAACGCGACTTCTATTTCTGAAAATATCATTTAGGAGATTTATAACGAGCGTTTCCCTGCATTATTACAGCAAAGCGCATGATTACAGTACTAAGCCGCTGCAATAGAGCAGCTCTAATGCTATTAAATAAAAAGATGTGTACCATAGAGCAAAAAAATGAACAGTAAAAGTAACAAAAACTTGTAAAATACATTTTAATGGGCATAATTAAGTGTGAAAAAAAAACAAAGGATATACAGTCAAACCAAAAATTATTCAGAGACCAGATATAATTTTTGATATTTTTTTACTAGTGGGTGCAGGACACTATAGTTCATTTATGTAAGTGAGGATAGCAAAATAAAGTAAACTGTGACAAATCATACCCAAAAATTCTTCATACAGTGGACTACCAGTAAAACTGATACAAATTTGGGACCAAAAATTATCCAGACCGAGTCTGGGAAAAAAATTGAAGTTGCTCTAATGCTATTAAATTAAAGATGATGTACCATAGAGCAAAAGATGAAGAGTGAAAGTAACAAAAACTTGTAAAATACATTTTAATGGGCATAATTAAGTGTGAAAATAACCAAAGGATATACAGTCAAACCAAAAGTTATTCAGAGACCAGATATAAATTTTTTATATTTTTTTACTAGTGGGTGCAGGACACTATAGTTCATTTATGTAAGTGAGGATAGCAAAATAAAGTAAACTGTGACAAATTATACCCAACATTTCTTCATACAGTGGACTACCAGTAAAATTGATATAAATTTGGGTCCAAAAATTATTCAGACCGAGTCTGGGAAAAAACATTGAAGTTGAGGTTTTCATGAAGCTGGGTGACAGCATGCCCAGGAGACTACAGGCTGTCATTAAGGCTAAGGGTTGCACGACTAAGTATTGATAGTTGTGTTAATACTGTCATAAAGCTGTCTAATTTTTGGTTGATTGTAATCCATTACATACCTTTCTATCAAAGTTATCTAACATTATCAAGCTGAATTTGTTCTGACACAGTTTAACTCTGTGTTCTTGTTATATTTTATTACCGTTTTCTAAACTATAGCGAATAAACTGGGATAATGTGAGAAATGTGTCTGAATACATTTTGGTTTGACTGTATCTATTTGATAAATGAAGTTAACCAACTAACATTATACATACTCTTTTGGTTTCTGTACCCAATATTTTTAAAATGTACAAATGCAATAAAAATATTGGTATCGGTACTCGGTATCGGCAAGTACCAAAAATAAAAGTATCCATATCGGGCGAGTACTGGAAAAAGTGGTATCGGTGCATCCCTATATGTTCGTGATCTGCCATGTCATGTTAGTTAAATTTCATGGCATGTTTATAATAGTTCTCAGTAGCTCACTGATGTTAACTAATAGTAATGGAACAAAGGGAATGAAAGCTAAATTGTTTATTACAGTTGTTTTTTGCATGGATGACGCACAGAAGCATATGTTCAGTATTATATGCCAATGTTGCTCCCCTGAAATGTTTTGTTTCATTGCCTTTGCAAGAGACCTGCAAAAATATGAAGTATCTGGAAATATTGTCTGAAATTTAAGTTACTCAGTATGAGCTAATTGTTGTTTAAACTGTTGTATAAAAGCAATATCACACCAGCAAATTGTGATATCATCCTAAAAATGGAAAACCTGTATAAAAACCTAGTTTAAGGTTATCATTAAACCCAAATGTAGTTGTAGGATGTTTACCTGTTTTTCAGTTATTCAATTATATTAACACATTTAAGAGTGTTTTGTTTTCATGTTAACATGTTAAGCTTATGTGTTTAGTTATGTTAATGCATTGAAAAATGTTTGGCCACCCATGAATTTAATTTTAAACATGGCCATTGAGACAGATGTTGATCAAGAGCCCTGCTGCAGGTTCATTGTGTCATATGTACTTTATTTAATCGTTTCATTAGAATGATAAAGATCCATTGTTTGAGTTGCTTAACATGTACAAATTTTCATTTTATCCTGACAGTATTCAGCAAGCTGAGATGGGTGCAGCCATGGATGCGCTGGAGAAATGTGAGTGACTGTTGCATTTTTCACCAAAAAATGGAAATGGTTTTAGAATAAATATTTTCACACGTTATGGGAATAAGGTGTTTATTACAGTGCAGTTTTTTTTTTGGTTTGTTGAAGCAGCTATTATAATGATAAAGGTTATGAAAGTCTTGGTTTTCTATTTTACATGTTCTTTCCCTCTTGTCTTCTGCAGATAACTTTCCTCAGATGGCTCATCAGAAACGCTTCATTGAAAGGAAGTACCGACAAGAACTGAAGGAGATGAGAAGAGAGCGGGAGCGACAGGAGAGAGATAGTGATGAAGGGTAGAAAAGCAGAAAGTGAAGGAAAAAAGCAGGATGTTACATGAAGTGAGTCGTACAACAGCAAGCTTAGGAAAGCAAGAATCTTTTTGTTTTGTTTTGTATATAAATGTGTATAAATCTGTTTGTTAATCCAATTCATACCATTGGTATGTTTTAAAAAGAGAAAAGCTTTGCGTGAAATAAATCAAACCATCAAAATGTTTATTGTGTGCACATAATTTGGTTTATTGTTTATTGTGAGCACATAATTTGGTCAAACAGTCTTTTGTACAGTGATCATAATCTAACAGCATTTGATTGTGAAAAATGGCTGTTACATATAAGGCATATGCGCCACAACTAATTTCACGTTCATCACTTCTGAGCAGCGCATGCGCAACGCTGACCTCATACGTCATCCGCCCGGAGCTGCTTCCGCGTACAACTGTTGGGGCAAGCTACATTAAAGTGATTATTACGTTTTGAATATGGATATTTTTCTTACAAAAACGCATCGATTCGCTACAGGAGGCCTTTGTTCACCCCCCGGAGCCGTGTGAGACTTTTGTGTTTCATTGTTGGGTGAACTAACCCTTTAAATGGAAATTTTGTAACTGACTAGTTGACTGGTCTAACAAACCCCCAGACAAGGCAAAAAGTACATTATTTATAAATGATCCATTTAAAATCGCCTTACATAATCTATTAATCAAACATGACGCTGAAAAATAAAAGTCATATACATGAGATGTGCTTGCCTTGCATTATGATCATTGTTCATTAATTAAACTTATTTCAATTACTTTTAAGTGCAATGCAAGTGCATTTTCTACTGTGACAACTGTAGCCTGTATTACTGTAACATCAGTTTAGATTTACCATATTAGATTAAAAAAATTAAATGAACTTTTTCAACCTGATCAGAAAATTTAAATATTTGTAATAAAATAAACAAAAAAATATTGTTACTACCAGTGTCCAAAAACCTAGGAATGTTTTAAAATGATTTGTATTATTTATTAGAAGTGTGACCATACAAAGTCATCTTCTGAGTATATACATCTTACTTAACCTGCTACTTCTTACTTAACCATGCAGGGGGGAAAAAGAGATGAGTCTCTTAAATATTAGATAATTTGACCTTTTATGATAGGTCAAGTTTAGTTCAGGTTGTAAAATGTGATGTAGTGTGACTCCCCAAAAATGCATAGTATAACTGCAAAACATTTTCTGATGTGCACACTCAAGAAATATATGGTTACGTCACATAATCTGTTTGGAGCAAAATGTAAACTGGGAAATGTAAGATGGAATAAATGTTTTTTGTAACCAACATGAATACAAATAGTTTATTTCTAATAACGTGGCACATGTGTTTTAAACTTGCTTTTTAAAATATTGCTGCTTTTTCTTCTTTTTTTTTTTTTATAAATCATGGACCAGTTTATCTGTCTGTGTGTTCTCTACCTCAGCCACAGAAACATCATGTTAATGACATGTTGCTTTGGGTGCAGGTGCATGTCACAAGTGAAGCATGCCGAGGCCAGAGAGTTGCGGTACAATGGAGCATTGCTCTTCTTTAGTTAGAATCAGGTATGTGTTCCTCTGTAATCAGCTTCAGGTCAATCAGAGACTGTAATTTATCATGTCATGAAATCTCTGAACAGGTCAGTTGTTACTGGGAGGGTTCACTGTTTGGTAGACTTTTTCCTTCTGTATGATCTCGGTGCTAATGTTTGTTTCCTAAACAAAAAAACAGTGCTGCAGATGAATTAGTAAGTAATAGCCCTCAGTTGCGGTAGTTAGCTAATCAATGTGTTTTCATGCCTCTGAGAACTACTTTAATTATACGTTTCATAATTACAGAAAGAAACTGCATGTTTCATATTCAATGTTTCATAATTAATGTGAATTTTATATATATATATATATAATGCATAATTTCTAGACACTCTACAATTCTAAAATGAAGATCATGGTAGCCCACTAGAAATAACTCAAGTATTGCCAATACTAATTATTTGGAACAGTGTTTTAAAGTGAATAGCATGATAACTCCCTAGTAATTGCTGGAGTCATTGTAAAATGTTGGGATTTGTTAGATAGCAATTCTTTCTAATGGTGGTGTAATTTAATAGACTACCTATTGATTATGTAAGTGATGAACTGTTTAAGTAATGGTTAAAATTTTATTTTACCCTGCTTTTTATGGATTAATTTCACATTAACGATGAAACTGTATTTAGTTTCTTAGTAATTCTCTGGGAGGTATGGAAAAATACTAGTTACTGATTATCTAATAGTGAATTATAGCATTCAACTGAGTGCTACTTAATAATTTGTTAATTTTCTTATTAGTTAATAGAAGTTACTAGAATATAAATATTGTTACGCATTTGCTCCTGTGTAGTTATTTATTAATGATGGAACAGTCTAATTTGTAATTTGTGAGATGACTGTACACCTGAGAAGAGATGATGCAAACCCCTCAGAGGACCTCAGATGATGCCAACCCTGAAACAACATAAACTACCAAATTTTGCTACAAGTTTGATTGTAACATATAATCATTGATGTTAATAGTGTTCATCGTCTGTTTGATTACGTCATTAACTGAATTTTACCGTACATTTCTGCCATATGTACATCATTTTGACATGATGTACATATGGCTATTACTAAATATATTGTAGAAACTTAATTTTCTGTAAAGCTGCTTTGCAACGATTTGTATCGTGAAAAGTGCTATACAAATAAACTTGAATTGAATTTAATTGAATTTGTTCTAAATTTGGTAAATAGGTTGATAGAAAAAACAAACACAAATGTTTTTAGTTATTTACTCTCAGTAAGGCAGACACATCTGTGCTGCATGTTTGGAAGAAACTCCCATTTTGCTGTAAGACACAACTGCTGCCACTGAGGCCATGGTGACACTATGCACAAAAAAAAAAGGTCCTATCTACAGTATCCAATCACCAGTTTTTGTTAATGTTGAAGTGTCAGACATAAGTCAAATATTGAGTGCCACAGGGCTCAGTATTAGGCCCTGTAATTCTCTCCTTGCGCTGTATATGCTTCCCTTCGGGGACATTACCAGGAACCATGGCATTAGTTTCTACTATTATGCAGATGGTACTCCGCTTTATATTTCCCCCATCTTGACTTGCCAAGTTAGCAGAGTGTATTTATGATATCAAAGACTGGATGATTAGAAATGTCCTTTTCTACTCTGACAAAACAGAGGTATTAGTTATTGGATCAAAAACCTGAGATGATGCAATATAATCTGTCTTTGGATGGAATTAATGTTATTCTGTCTTCTACATTTAAGAAACTGGGTGTTATGTTTGATAGCAATCTGTGCTTTGCCAATCATATTTCCAGTGTTTGCAGAATAGCCTTTTTCCACCTTGCTACGCTAAGACACTTGCTGTCTCTTTCTGATGCTGAAAAACGTATTAATGTGGTCATATTCAAAACTAGATTACTATAATGTGCTACTGGAAGTCTTGATGGTTTACAATGCAGCAGAGTGCTTAAGGAATGTGATCATATCAGCCCATTTTATCATCTACTTCATTGGCTGTTAGTCAGGTTTTGTATCAGTTTCAAAATTCTGCTCACTGCACACAAAACTTTGAATGGACTCACATGACCTTCTATAATCCATCCTATTCACTACGGTCACAAAATCCCAGCCTGCATAGCTCCTAGAATATCAAAATCCACACAAGAAGGTAGATCCTTTTCCTATTTGGCTACTAAATTATTTAGTCAAAAGCTTGGAGTCAGTTCATAAGGTTGGCTACATATTCCATTTACAGTAAACCCAGCTGTGCTCCAGATAAGCCAACCATGTGTTTTAATGTAAAAGCTTTTTTATTAAATATTTAGAGCAAATGTGAAAAATTGTTAAATTCTTGTAAAATGAATGAATGAATTCACCCGGCTATTGTGAAAACATGACAGCTTTCATTCTTCTTTTGTCTCCCATATAGGGGAACTATGCTGATTTCAGTCAGAATGAGATTCCCAGCGGAACATAAACCCATTCAAACTCCACCAGAGGGCACAAAATCCATTCCAAATTCAAAGAGCTTTATTGCAGTGTTTCTCAACCTTTCCTGTCCCAATGTGTTTTCTGTCTAAAAAAATAACTGGGTAAATAATAATTTATATGATTTATTATAATATATAATTTACATTATTTTTATATATTATTATTTATTGATATAATTTATATTAATAAACATTTTCCAAATAGAACAAAAAATTATTTTATGACATGATTAAAGGTGCTCTTCAGAAGATTTTTTGGGATAAAAATTAATGAAAATCCAACTTTAAGATTTTTGTAAGAAAAATTAAGATTTTTTATAAATCCATGCAGATACAGTTTTTATAAAGTGAGAAAAAAAACACCCATCCACCAGTGGGGCTAAAGCTGATAGTACGAAAATGTAGGAATAAGGTCCGAATTCATACGAATTTGCCACCAATCCACAAAAACGTAAAATAGTTACAAACTGCCATGAGTGTGTTGGAATTTCAACAAACCTGTCTTTTTATTCTACCCCATTCACAACAATAAGAATATAAAGAGGATTTACAATTTAAGCTGTCTGTCTTTTTTTATTGCAGAACAAGAATACCCCAGGTATACAGGTATGTGTACTGTGCCCAAACAAAACAATGTTCCTCTGCAAGTAACCTACAGTTACCATAGTGTACCTTTAAATTTCACAAAATACTTTTTGTTCTTTAGTTTTGAGAAGATTATCTGTACTGGTGCAGCAGAAAACGCTGTTTGGTAGGAAGAGACTTATGCTGCATAGAAACCTTGATGAGTGTACAGTAGGTTTGTGCCCTTGTTCTTCTGCTGGCTGAGGTCTGTCCTCTGTTCTTCACTGTATGTGGGCTAATACTTTTAGCTGTGCCCTATTTCTGATGGTTACGTTATAGTTGCTTTCTGTGATTAGACAAAACCCTGATAAAAAATGACCCAGGCTAAATTTACCACCACAAGAAACAGCGAGAAACTTTTCTTTTACCAGTGGATGGAGTATGTGTCTTGGCACTGGCAGACTGAAATATCTTAGAATAGAAATGATTATTTTTCAATTTGATAGCAATGGCATTTCATAATCCATAAAACACCCTAATCATTTTATATCTAATCTTTTTACCAACAATTCTCATCAGTGTGAATGAGTGAACTTAAACTGAATAGAATAGCTTAAATAACTTATAGCTGGATAAAATAAATGCATACATATTCATACCTCTTTTGTGCCTTTTCAGAATTGCATGCCTGTAAACTATTTAAAAAAAACACTTCTCTATTAGTAAAGAGTCCAAGATTGTTGACTTGCAGTAAAACCACTTTATATTTGAAGATCTACATGACAACTGTACTAATCGTCTACATGGGCCATTGGTGTCTGGACACTTGATGAAGTGGCTATATTTATTATTATTATTTTAATTCTCTTTTTAAGGCTCTTTATTTATTGTTGTAAAGTATGTAGACTCATGTCAACACAAGTTGTTTTTTAATGGTGTTATATAAAAGTAATAAATATGCTGGACTACCTGTCAACTTTTTTGATGGATGAAGACCTTTGACCTTTTACCCTGAGGGGTCTGACCTCGTAACCTTGGACCACCTGTGTCACGTTCACCTTTGACCATTTTAATTATTTCCGGGGGCAATATGCCATATGAGGACAATATCAAAATCAGTGGAGGAATAAACAATTTTAATAGATCATAAGAGCATATCACAATATGGGGCCACACACAATTGGTTGTACAAAATGTGTTTATTCTTATTTAAATATGTATATAAATAATATATATATATATAAAACACTGTATAATAAGAAAGACTGGAACAAACCAAAACGTTTACTATAGTTTTAGCTAAATTAATAAATATAAATCATCCAAGAGCGAGAAAAATTATTTCCTAGAGAATCGTTGTCCATTCTGCGAATGTAAGGACTGCAAAATTAAGTTGAAATATAAAACCGCTGTGGATGCTCTTCACACAGCATGAGCCCCTGCCAAAACGGTGTGTCACTCGACATGACGGGTGTGGGGCTACTTAGAAGCGTCAGATATGAGTAATAGTTTCACATTAGAAGCAACCCCAAATGTTTTGCTCGGTTTAAAATGCACAATAGGTTATTCTGTGTGCCTGCAACACATTTGCATCCCCATCCACTATGCCTTCGGGGCGTGCATGCTGTGACGCTTCCTCATAGAAGATGGCTAGCACAGAGGTCATTGTTCAAAATACTGCTTCGACAATGACAATGACTGTGTAATGGGTAAAGTCGAGCTGGTGCAAGACCATCATTTGTGGTTCAAAAGTATATACATTTAAAATTTTTTAAGAAAATGACCATTTTGACCATGACCATGACAACAAAAAATGTCCTTGAGTGCTACATCAAAGTCCACCAAATGGCATAGACCACAAAAATCCTCCATATAATCCTCAATGGAGTGACTGCCTAGACGGAGATGCAAGAGGCGAACCGCTGGATCCATTGTTGGTCTGATGTTCTGTAACGTGTAGTCGAAAGAGAAGAGGATCCAAATGCAGTAGAAAAGATTTATTTAAACAAACACAAAGTAAATCCAGGCATGGCAAGAAACAGGGCAATGACTTAGCAAGAAACAAGGCACCAAGCTTACACGAACAGTAACCATTAAGGACAACATCAGACAAAGAACCAGGCAAACACAGGGTTATAAATACACAGGTTAACAAGTTAACGGGGGAGTTAGCTTGTTAACCTCAGGGTAAAAGGTCGAAGTGCGTCATCAATCAAAAAAGTTGACAGGTGGCCCAGCATATTTACTACTAATAAATTAATTTGACACTGTCATTGGTCATGCCATTAACTTTCATTTACAGTGAACTTTATCATTCTGAATATGGTTCATCTGCTGTAGAAAATGAGGCGAATTTGACTGTCCTGAGCACACAGTGGGTATCCTTTAGTGACCCAGGGAGGATTTACAAGAGTGCATCTGTCAATGGATACTGTGCAAAATCCTTCCAGGGATTTCAGAATCAATCTGTGTTGCACATTTCTTACTGTGAGTGAGGGATACTGGGAAGTTCCTTAGAGAAATTATCTTTGGCTCATATGAACAGATGGTTTTTTTTTCTCACAATGCAAAAAAAAAAAAAAAGTTGACTTTATTGCTTTACAGACTCGTTATAAGTGAAATAAAGTTGTCTTACTCTTTTTTTCTCTTTTCTATCCTGTATTCCTCTAAAAAAATTGTGAAACCTTGTAGCGCTTCATGTTACTGCCACCTCAGGATGAAGCTCTAGTTATATTCCTCATTTGTTTTGTAAGTCACTTTTGATCAATTGTTTGCTAAATAAATACATTCAAATGACTGAACAGCCCTGATTTTTATGATAGTAGTAGTATTAAATTGCACGTGCTTTAACACTGCATCATGAAATCTGAAATATGGTCACTAACTGAAGAGACAATCAAATGTATTAGCATCTCGATTTGCTGAATTTTTACAACTGAAAAAAAAGGATTTTTGATAAGAAATGGATGTTTTATACAGTACATTGGGTAGTATATTAGTAATTATAAAGGTTCATTAAGTTCCGTAATCACTGCAATTTCCATGCATCAAATACATTCTTATACCCATACTTTTTTAGTCAATAAATGGAAATGCAAGCTTATATAAGTCATATGGGTATTACTGTTGTACCATGTACTACGCCATGGTACAACAGTAATACCCATTCTCTCAAGAAAAAAACTCGTAGTCTTGAGCGCAAATGGAGAAAAACTAACTTGGAAGTTTTTAGAATTGCGTGGAAAAACAGTATGTCCAGCTATAGACAGGCTCTAAAAGCTGCCAGGGCCGAGCATATCCACAAACTCATAGAAAATAACCAAAACAATCCAAGGTTTTTATTTAGCACAGTGGCTAGATTTAACCAGACGCCACCGATCTAAATATTCCCTCTTTATGAATTTCTTCACTGATAAAATAGATAACATCAGAAATATAAGTTTGATTGCATGATATAATAATTGCTGTTAATAGTGTTCATCGTCTTTTTTATTACGTCTTAAATTGATTTTTCCGTACATTTCTGCCATATGTACATTAATTGACAGTCACCACTGATAAGCTACCACTAAATATTGTAGAAACTTAATTTGCTGTAAAGTTGCTTTGCAATGATTTGTATCGTGAAAAGCGTTGTACAAATAAACTTGACTTGACTTGACTTGATATTTGTCAGCTTTGGCATGCTAATGATTCTTGAGGTGTTTCTGGAGGCTGATCATAGTTACTTTGCTGTTCTAGAGGAGATGAATAAATAAAGCACATTTGTTGATCATCTCTTAGCACCACTGTACTGTGAGCAGTTTTCTGGTCTGGCCTCTCTTATTTTAAAATGGCCATTGAAGGCAAAAGAATGCCCACATAATCGTAATTACATCTGAGCAACTTAAATCAATTGTGGAACTCAAACATCTTTCCATGAAGAGTGATGGATAACTATACCCACACATTTTCCATTACTTTAGCTTTTGGGGTTGATAGGGAATATACATCACTCACCTGTTGCTGAATCATCCATAGAGCATGACACTAACATACCTTGCCTCATGCATTCGATTCCCTTTGGATAAAAGCACCTGCCTAATGCATAAATATAAATATATGTGCTATATTGAAGTCATTAGGGGATTCAAAATACAAGTGAAAAGTCATTAAGAGACATCTTGGGCTTTTCAAAAATACCAAATGTTGTACATCATAATTCAGTGAATTGTATCCACCTTATTTTTTCCTGTAAGAGTGGGCGCGGCCATTTGTACATTTAATGTGTCAGGTTTCTGGTGTAATCCGCTTCCAGCTATTTTTAGCTGTACAAAACAGCTCATTTTGTTGCTTGATATTGCAAACTAGTGTTTCTTGCCATATTACTTTAATGTGTTGTCTTAATTATAAACACACTGAGTTGTAGCACAAACAATTTTACTTTGTTATGCTTCTCGTTATTTCCCTACCGCAGCTAATGAAGCGGAAGTCTCGCACATTCACAGAAAACAGCTTAGTTCTGCATTGAAAAATAAGGTGGATAGAAAGAGAAAAAAAGGTATGCTTATTATGGTGTTTTTAATCAAGACTGTATTTATAATGCGTTATAATATCACCTATTTGGGGTTAGAACTTTTAAGATGCAACAGTTATAATGCATTATATTGTTTTGGAGATGGATATTGATACTGCTATTTACCTGTTTCAATGTTATATTATTTGCTTGTTTTTAGGTTAATGCCATACAGGTTGAACCAAAGACTTAAACTACTTCAGTCTGTGTGCATTGAATTTATTTAATACACGAGTTTCACAATTTGAGTTGAATTACTGAAATAAATGAACTTTTCCACGACATTCTAATTTATTGAGATGCACCTGTATATGCTTTGATATAAAAATGCTTGCACTTACAATAGGGTGGCACTTATTGGGGGGTAAATGTTTTTTTTATTGGAAATGTTAACCTCTCACCCCCTCGTTTGTTTCTCCACTAGAAGTACGCAATGTATGCAAAATACTATCCAGATAATTTGTCATTTAGTGTATGTTCAAAGAATGTATCTTTTTATCAACAGGTACTTCAAGATCTGATTGCTGATAGGTTTCGTTCACTGATAAACATTTGACTGTTTCTGATGGCCATTTTGCATAACCAGGTGGAAGAGAGCAATGTTCATTCACTCTCCCCACCTACATTTCTACAACTCTGCAGCATTGTAATTTAACATTTTTAAACTAACAACACTGTTCTGTGTTCTAGTTTTTAACCTAATTCACCATTTACTAATGGTCTTGTATAATTATTAATTACGTACTGTTGTGGTCATTAAGATGGAATGTTGTTGAGCACACCCCAAACATAGTCCAATCTCAGCTAAATTTGGCTTGTTTCCATTTCTTGTGAAGAGTAGTTGACTGGGCGGGTTAGAGCAGAAGATTTCAAAAGTCCAAGAATAAGGGCCACCCTAACATGCAATATTTGCTTAGTTAGGATGAATAAGCAACAGTTGTGAAAGTTAGGCTCATGAGTTTGATGCTATGTAATCAACACACATGTTAAGAAGAGGGTACACGGGTGAAGAGAGCATGTTGCAACATCAAGCGGAGGTGAGCCAGGCGAAGACTACAATGAAGAAAAGGAAGAGTGCTAGACGCAGACAGCAATGTAAGCGGCAGGGGAAGGACAGCCATCTTATTACAGTAGACATGAGTCACAGACATTGATATGTATTTGGAATTCCCCAAAAAGTAGTATAAAAGGTCTGAGGAGTAAACCGCTCTTTATGCTGCCTGCATTAAGCTTGAAGGACACCTGATACCCTATCGAGGGGCACCAGCATCTCCAATATTGCTGTTTAGAGTTTGAGTTTAGAACTCATAGCTTAGCTGATTTTGTTTCATTTTTGCATTAACTGCTTTGTATTGTAACCAATAAAATAAGAGATTTTATTGTTACAATTGCCTCCCGTGAGACTTTACTTACAAACTGCAAACTGAGCCTCAAACAAGAACAACCAGAAGGGAGTCTTCTATGTCATTCCTGAAGTACTTCAACCTGCAGGCGGGTGAGTTACTTCATGGTTTAGGCTAAATTTGACTATCCTTACCCTACCTGAATAATCATAGGGTTAAAGGTGTAAGATAAAAGGGCACACCGAGTAACAATATTTACAACTTATTTGGGGTTATAACTGGGAGTATAACACGCAATGAATTAGTGTTGTAGTCAAGACCACCTAAACCGAGACCAAGACCAGAGAGTGTTGAGACCAAGACTTTTAGGGGTTGAAATCAAGACAAGACCAAGACCAATGCAGAATGAGACCAAGTCAAGACCAAGACCAAGCCATCACTCCTCAAATCAATCTGAAAGATTATAATGAAACGCCACTGTGTGTTGCTCAGAAATGCACAACACTTCTACTTGTTGTTGAAATAGCAAAACTTGTTTAAAATTGTGTCTAAAATGCAATTCACTTAATATTAACTTATTTGTTGAACATTTGTACAAAATCAATATCACGTTTGCAATTGTGCTCATATTCGTGAAAACAGCTCTCTTGCTTTCGTAATTTTGCTTAATTATATTTTATAATATAAAAACAAGATCACATACATTTTTGAAATAATATCTTGAATTGTTTGGGCATTTGTATTAATTTTGGTGAAATTTTTGACACAATTACTCATTAAATTCTGACCCAGCACAACAGTGTCAAAAGAAATCAAATCAGAAAAAAAGTTATTTCATTTTAAGCAGGACGTTGCCTGAAAAAAGTGTGTGGGACGAATTTACATTTTATTAAAAGTGAGGGGGGATACGGCCCCCATGTCTTCAACGCCCATTGGAACTATAATACATTATAACTGATTAAATAATGTAAATCAACAACATGTATATAAGACCATATACCTAGCAAGCTAAACGTTAAATAAAAGAGATGTTTCTGGAAGTCATAGGACTTGTTCTCAATATTACTCATCATTATTGTTAGGATATGACCCAAAAACTTTCAAGCTGGCTGTTATTAAGCCTTTTATTAAAAACCACAACTCAATTCTAAAGAATTAGCTAACTACAGACCGATTTCAAACCTCCCAGAACAACTAGAAAAAGTGGTATCTTCACAACTATATTTCTTCTTGGAAAGAAATGGCATCTGCAAGGAATTCCAGTCAGGTTTTAGACCACTTCATAGCACTGAAACTGCAATCATCAGAGTGACAAATGACTTGCTTTTTCGATTGTGGTTGCATCTCTCTATTAGTGTTAGTAGATCTCAGTGCTGCCTTTGATACTATTGATTATTGAACATTTTCTTGGATAGGCTTGAAAATTATGCTGCAATTAGTGGAATTGCATTGGCATTGTTCAAACCATTCTTTTCTGACTGTTATCATTTTGTAGCAGTAAATGAAGAGGTGCACCACAAGGCTCAGTACTAGGACCATTGCTTTTCACTGCGTACATGCTACACTTATGAGATATCATTAAAAATACAGAGTTAGTTTTCATGGTTACACAGATGATACTCAGCTCTATATTTCTTTGAGGCCCGACAAAACATACCATTTCACAAAACGAATGGAATGCATATTTGATAGATAGATAGATAGATAGATAGAAATTTGGATGACTAGTAACTTCCTACTACTAAATTCAGAAAAAATAGAGATTTTAATTATTGGACCAAAAACCTCCACACATAATAACCTAGAACTCTGCTGAAAATTTGATGCATGTCTGTCAAGTCTTTGTCATCAGTCAAGAACCTGGGTGTGTTTTTTATAGCAATTTGTCATTTGAAAGCCACATTTCTAACATTTGCAAAACTGTGTTTTTCCATCTAAAAAAAATCTATAAAATGTTGTGTTCACTTGTGTTATCTTTTACTAATATTTAAATTTGTTTGATGATCTGAAACATTAAAGTGTGACAAACATGCAAAAAAATAAGAAATCAGGAAGGGGGCCAACACTTTTTCACACCACTGTATGCTCTCAAAGTCAAATGTAAAAACGATAATTCATGCATTTATGACCAGTGACAGCTTTTGTACCTTTTTTTCTGAGTGTGGGTATATGTGAACATGCATATGTGTGATAGATTTCTTTCAAGAGTGTGTGTGTCTGTGTGTGTGTGTGTGAGAGAGAGTGTGAGTGTGTGTGTGTGTGTGTGTGTGTGTGTGTGTGTGAGAGAGAGAGTGTGCTCTCATTGGCTAATAAGAACTGGAGGAAATGAATAATGGGTGTGGATAAAGAGAGAAAGAGCCAGGGAAGGAGGGGTGAAGACAAATGTAACTGTCTCTGTCGCTCTGCCACAGTGTGTTACAGAACAACAACAAATCCACACCGTTCTGACCATCTTGTGGATTCTCCTCTATCATGCAGGTGTACATAGCTAAGACAGACTTATCAGAAAAGACAAAAGAGTGGAAGTTGGTTTCACTGTATGCACTGACAAGGAAGGAAATTTGTTTGTTTCTTCGACATACATCCACTGGACTCCAAAAGCTGGCTGAGGCAATATACAGTGAGGAGTCATCTTTTGGGGGACGTCTCTTTTAGGATGCATGTTCCTCACATTTTCCCTGGCCACCTTTTCCCTGGGATGTAGTGAGGATTGATGGTTCATACAGGCTTTTCCCCTAAACATCTGCTGACTCTGGAAACCTGGCATCATGCCAGTGATGAAGGGGCTGCTGGCACCCCAGAACACCTTCCTGGACACCATCGCCACTCGTTTCGATGGCACTCGTAAGTACTGGCACAAATGCACACACACCAAATCCACATGAGAAAGAACTTAAGATGAAAATGTGCAGTTTTCAAGGTAGCCTGAAGGTGAAGGTTTTTTCCTTTCTATAGCATCACCAGCACTAAATGGATGTACAAAAATAATGGCTTATCTCAAACAAATTCCTTGAAAACTCTGTCTTAAACAAACTTTCTGTTGTTATAGAGTCTTGCTAAATAAGCCAGTTATACTATAGACATGTTTATTGCAGCTACCTGAATTATAACACATCTGGGTTTGATATACCATGGTAGCGTGAAAGCAGACATTAAGTACATCTGATGAGACTGTGCGCTTTAAATCTGCATTTATGTACTTGTATGTTTCTGGCATAAAAAGTCACTTACCTGATATGAGCATTGAAAATTCATTCATAAATATTTCCCAATATTAAATAACTCTCTGTGTTCCCAAGCTCAAACAGCATGATGCTAGCAATGCCACAGTCATGGATTCTGTCCCAAGAGATTGCATGAACTGAACAAACTGAATATATTTTTTCACCATATTTAATAACTTACAGCTAAACCCCCCCCCCCAAAAGTTTTTAATTGCAGCATTTTCTGTTAAAAGGTATAGGTTACATTTTTACAATTTTGTGGGATGGCTGGATCAATTAGTGATTTTACTGTTTATTCAACAGCTAAATGAAAGCATATCATAAGCTTCAAAGTGAAAATAATTAACTGTGTTAACAAATAGTTGTGTCATAAATTAATCAACAATGCTGGGGTACATCTACATCTGTACTGTATTTCTGTACTACTATTATACATTATACTGATTACTGTACAATGTAAATATGTATATGTGTGCTGTATCCTGTCCTGCAGGTTAATACATGTAGTGCACAGACACCACATACACTTGTGTGTTTGTTCCTGTTTTATCATGGGAGATAAATCTCTTGTTTTGTTGTAGTGCTCTCATGGCATAAGTCTTTGCGGTAAGTGTGTGTGTGTGTTTGTGTGTATGTGTGTGTGTCATGGGAAAAGTGACAAAGCTGTTTGTGTTCATGTAATCCTTTTACCTTGACATAAAAAGAACCTTCTCAAGCCACTATAGTTAAACAGCTGGATAAGAGGTTATAATTCTCATTCATAATAATAAAACCAAGAACTGAATTGCGCTATATTGCATTGAAAATATCTATGTCTAATGACACGATTCAACAATGTGACAGTTTCACACAATTCAACATGACACGAATCTCAAGAAATTTCATAACAATATTCTTGCTTAACATTATTCATACTAATACACAAAACAAAGGCAGCCATGCAACATATATACAAAAACTAGAATACAATCCTCCCATCTGTGCTTTCTTACTAGTAATGAAAAGAAAATCCTTCACACAGTTTACAAACATAATCTCTTCTGTTAGATAACATCTCTCACACACACACACATACACACACACACACAACAGCATGCACATTCACAGCTTCTTATTTAACAGTATGCTATCTTACAAAGATATACATGACCCAAAGACATAACTAATAAAACTACACATTTATAAAACATAATTAATGAGCATTATATATTTATACAGTATATATATATATATATATATATATATATATATATATAAATCACTGAATGCCATTGCTACGAAACTGCTCACTCAACCTCAGTGCTTAATCACCTTGTTTTTTGTTTTTTTTTAATGTGATGACATGAAAATGCTGGTAAAAAGTGAACCTTTGACTTGTTGGTGGCACTGATGGGTTTGAGATAGAAGATAGGGTTTGAGAAGTGACTATCAGGACTGTTCAGACTGTTTCTATGAGTGTGCCAAATTTCACAACTTTTTACTTTCTATTGGCTGCCATTCATTACATTCTGTTTTCTTTTGCCATTATGAGAAAGGAAATGTTAATGATGTCTTAATAGGTCTTTATTTCTTACAACAGTTTAAGATGAACAATTTAGAGACAGTGGTGTGTCAGTGATGTTAACTTCTCTGAGAGACAGGATCTTTCCTCGCAGTGCTGATGGGTAACAGAGCACCAGTGTACTCACAACCCAAAATAGCTGCCCTCTTGTTGCCGTAGAGACCAGCTTTCCTGTGCAGTAGTTGCAGTGATAAGCTTTCCTGTGCAGTAGTCGCAGTGATGAGCAGTGATGAAACTGAGCTTTTGGTATGATTTACTGAAAGAACGTTGGAATATCTATGCAGAAAACATGATTTACTATGATTGATTACAGTTAATTTTGTAAGCCCATATAATGTAGATCAGGGCTAGTTGTCACACGGTTTTACTATAAAATAGTTTTGGCTGATGCAATATGACCCTAGTGATTGTGACTAGACCTCAAAGGACTCCCTCATCATGAAAGGTAGTAAGCCCTTTGACATTCAGGTTTTCATTTCTAAGGTTGCTCACCAAAATCTAAACGAGTCTTTAATGTTACAGAATACTTGACCCAACTCTGATCCAGCTCTTCAAGCCCTTCATTTAACAGTGACGTAACATTTGGCACTGTTGAAAGAACAACAACCACAGCTGCTAAATTTCTGGAAGGAAAATAAGGAAATGTACTGTATGCAACACATCTACGGTACTCAATCTCTCAACATGATGACAACCCAACTGCCTACTTCTCGCCTGAGATATCATTACCTTAAAGTTTGCTTTCACCATTTCCCTACTCACTTCAGTCGAGAGATTGGGCCACTACAGTTTGAGGAAACAAGGCTGAGCTTGCTGTACTGTAGGGATTACAGCACTTCTGTGAAGTTTTTTGAATAACTAAGTAATCCATGGTAATCAGTCTTCAAGCAACCGAATGGCAACAATGTAAACAAGACAAATTATGTTTCTACTCAAAGTGTGATCACAAGTTAGCCACATACAACAGCGACAGGGATTTTCAATTCTGGTTCGTTAGGGGAGTGCTCCATGAACTGAACTGAGTGTTTTAGAAAAAACTCACAAAATGTCGGTCCCTAGGACCAGGATTGAAAACCACGGCCAGTTTGTGTCCCTACCCTAATATCCTCCACTACCCAGACCCTACTAAACCTTTCATTTTCGAAGTGAATGCATCAGATATAGGGTTCAAGCTCTTCTTTCACAAAGACAAGGTGATTCAACAAATCTTTACTTGTGTTTTCTAGTCTCATATGTTATCCCCTGACAAGCTGAACTATCATGTCAGAAATAAGAAGCTACACAGTGACCTGGTTTTTGTCCTTGTTGACTGTCCACTTGACTCTTCATACCCAAGGACCTATGGAACAAAGAAATCCAATAGATTCACACTGCTATAACACCCCCAAATTATTTTGGATTGGGTAGCTATAAGTTAACACATGCTTCATCTTTGGTGTAGTGCATACAGGTGTTGTGTATACAAAAAGTATAAATTATATTTAAAAAGTATATTTTTATCAAAGTATACAAAAAGAAACTAATACCGGAAATACGTCACGAGACATGGAGTCAAGTGCAGAAACTGCAAAGTGTGGGTATTGATTTGGAAATTATGAATCAGTACAGCAGCAATACTGCACAAGACATATTACTTACAACTAGCTTTAGAATGTCTTTTACAATATTAATAATCCTGATCTCTCTTCTGTCCCACAGACAGCAACTTCCTCCTTGGGAATGCTCAGGGTAACCGTGGCTATCCCATTGTGTACTGTTCCGATGGATTCTGTGAGTTGACGGGGTTCGGACGAACAGAGGTGATGCAGAAGAACTGCAGCTGTCATTTCCTATATGGCTCAGGCACGAGTGAGCAGGTTACTCAGGGTGTGGAGAAAGCACTGGAGAGCAAGGAAGAGTACCAGGCTGAGGTGCAGTTCTACAAGAAGAATGGTAATAATACTCTACTACTCTAGGACTCTTATCATACATTACTTGTACTGCAAGCGGCTGAGAGAAGTGGACAGCTTTAACAGCCAATTTAATACAGTGGCCCCCAAAAAATTCTGGTGTAGACTGTGAGGAATTTCCTAGAGCTGAGTTCCATTACATCAGTGGCTCTCAATTCTCAAAATTGCCCCACTGCTCTGCACACAAATAAGAGCTCTCTTCTAGTCGATTATCTAAATGAGGTGTGTTAGATAAGAGGGACATACAAAATGTCTAATGTCTAAGGTCGAATGGAATTGGGAACCACTGCCCTACTTCATATAGCAAAGCAAAGCACCATACTGCATTTTACTGTAGTGTCTGTGCTTTAAAATAGATTTGCAATTGCTGTTATTGTAACTACTTATTATTGTAATTTGAAATGGAAATTGATTCCAGATTGAAGAACTCTGTGAGATGCTGTTTTCCTGTTTACTATACCGTAAAGCTGCTTTGAAGCAATCTGTATTGTAAAAAAATACCTGACTTGACTTAATTTTTACATTTTCTGAATAAATTATGAGTAGTGTTAGCTAATCTTGTCACTACAATGGGTGTTCTGGGTGTTTGCTCTGGCATTGCTATGCAGTTGCTGTAGTATTTTAGGCCTTTTCCATTATAGCAATAATAAGTAAGGTTTATTTGTATAGCATTTTTCACAATACACATTATTTCAAAACAGCTTTACAGATTGGATTACTATATTCTGATATGTATCATATTATTCGGGTAAAGTGGGCCAGCTGATCTGGTATCTCTGATTTATCAATAAAATAAAGCCTTCTGAAGCGAATCGATGCGCTATCAAAAATATACATATTTAAAACTTTATAAACCGTATAAATCTCTAGCTTCCACTAACTGGTACGCAGCTAACTGGTTTTTATGTATTCTTTGCATTTTAATCCATGTTAACTGTAGTAACAAATAATACAGGTACTGTCACAATAATGTTTGTTTACATTTAGTGAGCAACATTATAAGTTAGAAATGAAAAACTGAATGTCCAAAGGGCTTACTGACTTTTTTGATGAGGAAGTCTTCCTTTGAGGTGTAGCCACAATCACTAAGGTCATATTGCATCAATCAAAACAATTTTATTAATCAAAAACTTATTTGAAAAATTATTAATAAAAAAAAACAGTATTCCATAATTCTTTAGCTCTTTAGTCCCCCAGTGAGCAAGGCAGAGGTGACTGTGGTGAAAAATATGGTGACTACGGGGGGAAAAAACATGAGAGAAACCAGGCTACAATGGGGGGGTCAGTCAAGCATAATGTCAAACTTAGCTAGATATGTTACTAAATTATATTTGGACTGCAAAAGTTATGTGTCTTTGAGGTATGCACTGAATTTACAAATGAGGTAGCCATAGGTTTAGTGACAGTGTGGGAGTGACAGGTAGCCAATGTCATATTTCTTCGTTCTTACAAGCACTCTGCTGAATTCTGAACCAGCTGGAGCTTACTTATAGAGCCTGCAGGACATCCACTCAATAACGCATTAGAATAGTGTTGAGGTCATAAACGCATGAATAATTTTTCAGCATTAAAAACAGCATATGGCCATAGCTGGGTAATGTAATCACTTTTAAGGTGAAAGAAGGCTGTTCTGCAAACACTGGGAATGTAATTAATTCGATGATTCGTTCATCATCAAAAGACAGATTGATATTAAACATAAACCCCAGTGTCCTTAACCTGTAGTAGACGATGTAACAAAACCGTGATTGAGCAACAAATTATATTCTAACAGCTCATGTTTGGAAGTGTTTGGTCCAGTAATTAAAACCTCTGTTTTTTAGAATTAAAAAGAAAGAAATTACTAGCCTTCCAACATCAGTTATCTCTAATACACTCTGCTAAATTGGAAAATTGAGGAGTTTTGTCAAGTCATGAGGAAATATAAAACAGAGTGTCATCTGCATAACAGTGAACAAATGTGTCTCACAAAATCTTCTCACACAAACAAGGAATGCAGTAATCACATCCTTTTTTGACATTTAGAGTATAATACTGAAGAGTTAAATAAACAAGAAATTATAAATTGGTAGATTCCAGATATAATTTAGATTTCACAAAACAAAAAAAAAGGACTATCCATCCATTCTCTAAGCTGCTTTACCTCTGGGTCGCAGCTCGCAGGGATGCTGGAGGCAGGCCGGAGGCAAGGGAAACATTCTGTCTAGACAGATGTTTATTGAAATATTTCTTCCACGTAAACTCCAAGTTTTCCATTTCTTACTCCCCACACAGCTGAGAGACCTGCACAGAGAGAGAGAGAAAGAAAACACAGACACTCAAAAAACCTACTCCTTGCTCCAATCAAAGTCACTCCCCACACCGCACCACTCACTCTCACCTGGAACGACGTGAACACAGTCAAATGACAGCTTGGTACATCTGTTGGCGATCAAATAGCCTATTCAATATCGCTACTCATCATAATTACTTGGTACATTATCAGCGCAGCGGCAGACGTTCAAACTAATATCTCACGTAATTTACGTCTCTGATGATTGGTTGATATCAGAAGGGAGACTATAGCCTCCCTTGCGAGGGTTCTTTTCTCAACACTCCTCAGCGCTGAAAGAGAACACTCGATGGTGATTGGCTACTTTTTTTTTACCAACGGAGGCACGAGAGCTCAGCTCTCCCCCGGCCTCCCCCTACCCTTCTCTATCACCTAGTGGTTGTAATTACATCAGCAGATTCGGCACATTCGCGATAGAAAAGCGGAGCTTTCACCTTATGGTATTACAACTGTGAAATTACAAACAAAAAATACACATTCTGAGACATGAACTGAAATGAATTGTGAATTTTATTAACATTAAATCGTCCTCCTCCCATTTTCACCTCAAAATTATGGGGAAGCTGTGCCTCCCCTGCATCCCCCGACGAGCCGCCACTGCAAACAGAGTGACACAAACAGTGAAATCAAGTGCTGTTAACTTCTAAATTAGCACTGCAAGAAGCAATGCTTGGCCAATTACAATGTAGGAATGATTATTGTTTGAGGAATGATTATTACTTTTATTCAGGTGTTTTTTTCCAACAATTTTTTTTTCTTTTTTTTCTTTTTTTTTCTTAAAAAGGTCTTGAGTGTAGAACAATACTTTGCATTAATTATTCTGGTGCTAATTTAGAAAGTTTTACTCATTATTAAATAAATTGTGTTTTTGTGTGGGGTTATTTGAATGGTGCACACTCACATGAGATAATAGTTTTCTATACAAAAAAAACAAACATTTTATTTATGTATGGTGCAGGTTTATTTTGCCATGTTTGTGACATGACCAGTGGTGTTTCATTAATCACTGGAGAGACTCCTCTGTAGAAATGGTAGTAGCATAGTGTTTAGCGATGTGAATAGCAGAAAGAGAATGGAACACACTTATTATTGTGCTTTACCAGCAGAGACAGTACGTCCAAAGAACACTAGATTGTAATCAGAACCTAAAGCAGAGAATTGAAATTGCCACAGACAGATCTGGCAATCAAAATAAAATAGGCTGTAAAAAAAAAAATTAAAAAAAGACTCTAACCCATGAAAAGACACTTCAACCTGATGTGAAACAAGATCAAACTCAATCCTGACCAGACCCCAGAGTGGGCAATAACAACACTAAAAAACATGTTTAAAATGGTCAGCTCTTTTAGCAGTGTAAAGGCTGCTGGTTACCAGAGCAATCATGTAGTGATTATTTTCACCAACAGAGAGGGCTGCGAGGTATACTGGTTATTTGGTTGTGCGTGCTACTTGAGCAATGAAGAACCTGGACGAGAGCATCAATTATCAAACGAGACACCATTTTCTGTTTTAAGGTAGTCACATAATAACTATTCAAGTTAGGTTAATGTAATACTGTTTGTAACAAGGCCTAAACAGAGTGCGGAATTGTTTTGTACACAATTTTGAATCGGAACTCTCGCACATTCACAGAAAACAGATTACCTCCTCTTTGTAAAATAAGATGGATGGTAACTGTGTGAAATTACAGCCCAAGCTAAACAGATTAAAATAATAACAATAATAATCAACTAAACAATTACACTTGCAACAATTATGCAGAAAGCACATACTTTGTGCTTAAAATTAGCCAAAGGTCCATTTCTAAATTCACAACATTTAAAAAAGTTTAAAAAGTTGTAATTACCCTAGTGAAAAAAAAGTATACTAAGTATACCTGCAGCCAGACTAATTGTCAGTATACTTCAAGTGTGTTAATGATTAGTTAACTTGAAGTGTGCTATTTTGGAACAATTATTTTTGTACTAAGTGTATTTTAGTTGTAATTAAATTATACTAAAGTATAACTTTAAGTGTATTTAGTGTACTTTTCTGTACTAAATTGGAACAACTTTAAGTACACTTAGTACACTTTAAGTATATGCCTATTTACATGCTTGATTAGTGATATTAAAGTGTACTTTTTTTGTATTACGAGTACATTACAAATTAATT
>NW_015662182.1:347494-348292 GCF_001515625.1 Sinocyclocheilus rhinocerous | reverse complement strand
CAAAAAATATTGCAATTCTATAAAGAATTGCTCTTTGTTACACTTCATCAGATGTACTTGTGTGTAGAAACTGTTTGAATAGAATTTTTATTAATAAAACATCCAAATAAATATAATTTAATAAATATAAATAATAAATCAACACACCTTTATACAAACCCAAAGCAACTTTAAGATAAGTGCAAGTGGAAATATAACACAAAATACCTTTTTTGTAATCCACATTAAGAAAGCCTACTATAACTAGAACTTTCAAGACCCAACTCGCAATCTTCTGAAGCATAATGACTCTGAATCAAAAGCAAACTGAAATTTAATATGTTATTCATTCTGCCAATACAAATATGCCAATACAATACAGTCTGAATCAAAAATGGTGGCACACTACATTACATCAAACATCACTGATCCTTGGATATCATGGTGTAATTCATGTGGTGTGAAAGAACCAGTATTTGTCTGGACTGTGTATGCATGAGTTGATAAATGTTTAGATTTAAATTTAATTCCAAAACATTGTACTGCTTCAGAAGACACATTTGTGCTGCTACATTTGCAAAAATAGCAATTAATCCAAAAATGAAGAAATGTACTTAAAAAAAACTTTCAGAAAGTGATGGTTTACATCTCGCATAACACTAAAACCCATCAATTAAATCAATGTGAACTCTACTTACTTCATTTTAGGCCCCCGTAGTATTGCAGCCATCTTGTTGCCTTTGACATCCCAGCACTCCACGCTGCCTTTGCTCTGAAAACATTGATTTCAAAAACATATGCAAGTATGAGTTTCAAATT
>NW_015662182.1:346820-347408 GCF_001515625.1 Sinocyclocheilus rhinocerous | reverse complement strand
ATTTAAATGTAGCTAAAATAAATTGATTGCAACCACTTTCCTTAAAAAAATGTAGTAAATTCAATGAATATTTCCCCCCAGTGAAAGCAGTGTCCTTTATCATTCCTATAATAACACGACTCTTTAAATGAGGATTAAATTTTTTGTTAGTATATTTGCAATGTACTATTAAAACAGGTAATATATTACAAATAAAATAAAGTATACTTTTTTTTCACTACGGTACTCTACAGTGTGTTTACAGTTTGTGAAAACTATAATTATTTAATTGTTTATTTAATACAATATTGATATGGAACCCACAACAATTCCGTTTTTAAATTTATAGATAACATCAAGTGAGATTTCAATGATATTTTAGCTGTTGAACTAGGAAAATGTCCCCAGTTTCCATTTCAGAAATCTGGTCACCTGTAATGTGGGGTTTGTGTTTTGTTTTTGTGTCATGTTCTCATGTCTTTTATTTTGGAATTATTTCATGCTGTTAGTGTCATGCTTCCCTTGCCCTCTTGTCTTCATGCCATTGTCTCTTGTCGTGTATTGATGTTGTAACCCGCTGTCGGTGAGTCTAGTCTGTTCATGCCACGT
>NW_015662182.1:306491-346488 GCF_001515625.1 Sinocyclocheilus rhinocerous | reverse complement strand
TCCAGAAGTGGTAGCATCCGCTGCAGAACCTCCTGAGGTGGTGGCGTCTGCTTCCGAAATCACTGCCTGCCCTGTCATGGCCACAGAGGCTGGGTCTCGGATTATTGTTTGGATGTTTGGATCACACTGTAAATAAACTGCACTTGGGTTCTTAACTACGCTCGCCTTCAGTGGACTGATTCGTTACATCACCTTAATTAATAATGAACAAGCTGTAAGTTTAATTGCTTCAAAATCACCACCCCACTACTAATGTAACTCTTCTGTAGTGAAATTTTTTATTGATAAAGTCGGAAAGTAGATATTTTTATGATGTAACTGTTTTATGTCTGTGTGTAATTCTGCAACTCTATTCGGTGTGTTATCACAGGAAGTTCTTTCTGGTGTCTGTTGGACATCGTGCCCATTAAGAATGAGAAGGGGGAGATGGTGCTTTTTCTGTTTTCATTCAAGGATATCACAGAAGCAAAAGACAAGAGTCAACACAGCAGCAGAACTGATGGTACTGTCTACACTAAAAACATTAGTCTCACTAGTTTTTTTTCAATTTGGGAAAATAAATAGCCTAGAAAACACTTACCTTTGGTTGTTGACATTTGATAAGAAATAGCATGTTTGGAGCCTTGAGCGCGCATGTACTATAGAACGAAGATTCAGTAAGATATACTGAAATATAGCCCTTAGGGAAACCTTACTTTTTAAGTGACCGAGCAGTAAGAGGAACTTCCAGAAAAATATTATATCTTTTAGATAGAAGCTAAACTATTTTAGTGTGAAAGCCAACATCACATGCCAAATGGTGTAAAGGGATAGTTTAATCAGTAGTCTTCACGGGCATTGGGAGTTGCATCTACAAAACACATAACTGTTAAAACACACAGACACTCTGGTGCAATCATACAGTTAGACAATTTTAAATGTTTATGATTTGTAAACTGTCAAAGCTGTTAATGCTATTTTCATTTTGTGCAGATAATAAGCCATACAAAAGGACCACCGGAAATTCTCATTTCAGTAAAGCCAGAAGGAGGGGTCATACCATGATTTACCAGTTAACCAGCCAGTTTACCCGTGACAGCAAAAAGGATGTAAACTTAAGCCGGGTGAGTAAATGTATAAACTATGTACTAAAACTGTAAAAGTCCATTAAAACATGTTTTGTAGTAATAATTTCAGTAACTCTTTATTTTGATGGTCCCTTTTGAACATTCTGTTGACAATAAGTAATGTTGCACCTACATGTCTACTAACTCTCATCAGAGTATTAGTAGACTGTTTGCTTAATATCTGCTAACTCTTTATTGTCATGGTCTCCCAACAGACATTCTACTGACTCTAAGTAACTCTGCAAGTACAGTACATGTCAACTTATTCTAACCCTAACCCTACCAGTCTACTAATACTCTACTAATACTCTAATGAGAGTTAGTAGACATGTAGGTGCAACGTTACTTATGGTCAACAGAATGTGTTAAAAAGGGACCATCAAAATAAAGTGAAACCTTGGTTTCTCATGGACAGTTTTTAAAACTTATCAAATATTTGATGGCATCTTAGGGACATTTTGACATCTTTTTAAACAAATCTTCTTGTGACCATATGGATATATGAAAACATATGTAGATGTTTTTGATTTATCAGTACGTCATATCGGTAGTCCTGTGATGCATCTATCCTTTGACTGATGTTTCATTACACTGCTAATAAAAGCTATACGTTAACAATTGCCTGTATAATTACATTTTATTGATTTGTAATTCCTAGAAAGAGGACATTGGTCAGTGCTTATTAAATTGAAGCCTGTTTGTAACATTTTACAATTTTACAATGCATTGAGAGCAAAAATTATATTATCAAGTTATTTACGGTATCACAGTTTTAGAGTACACTTGACAAAAAGTTTCTATTGTTCTTGAATGTGTGCAATGCACTGCCATGATGCTGACTGATATGTAGTTGTTAGGGTTTTCTAGGTGTAGGATGAGTTGCACAGTTACTGCTGGGGTTTGCTCAAATCACCAACACTACAAAAGAGCGATGGTAATAGTGATGCTTGTCTTCTTCATGCTTGTTACTAGAAGTGCTTTATATCCTTAAAAATAAATTTACTTTCCTCATATCCAGACAACCTCAGTTCTAATAATTTTGTTCTAATTGTCCGTTCTTTTCTTTTTTCCTCCTGAAATAATCTGTCCACTATGACCTATTACCATTTCTTTTTTTATCATGGGATTGTGAGTTACAGTTACTGTAAAGCATAGGATCTGTGCAGGATCCCATTTTCCGGTGACCATTTGATTCAGGAAATGTTCAAACAGTGTGAAAGGTGCAGGCCAGAAGTATAAAGAATGTCTAATCCGCCATGTCACATGGCCACGGCAGAACAGGAGGCCAGATTGGCAGGTCACATTTCCGATCGCTCCTGTAAACAGAAGGTCATGTTTTCAGCACAACTTCACTCGCAGCAGAGCCACCTGCCTTCGCTCCATCACACTCCAACTGACTGAAAGAAAAATAGGAAACAAGAGCATCACAGCAGGGCACAACTTTAAAGTTTTTTTTTTTTCAGTAGTTCAGATTTGAATGTGTCCTACACATATTTTCACTTGCTCCATTACAAAAAAAAATATGTAATTTTTAATCATTCATAATTTACTGTAATAGCGGTAAATTCTATAGCTAAAATGTTACTCCAAGACAGCTGTAAATTCTTAAACATTTCACACTTTTGATGGTTCAGGGCTATGCACATGCTCAGGACATACTGTTTTAGAGATGCTGTGCTTATGGGGGGTCTTAGGGTGGCATCTCTGCTGTTTTGCGGATGATGTCGTTCTAATGGCTTTATCGGGCTGTGACTTTCAGCATTTACTTTGCGACCGAGTGTCGGGAATGAGGGTCAGCTCTTGAGTCCATGGTTCTCAGCCAGAAAAGCATGGATTGCCTGCTTCAGGTAGGGAGTGAGATGTTTACGCAAGTAGAGGAGTTCAAGAACCTTGTTTTCTCCGCACAGTGTCTAGGCTGACCCCGAGAGACAGGGTGCGAAGTTTGGACATCAAGGAGAGACTCGGAGTAGAGCCACTGCTCCTTCGCATTGAAAGGAGCCAGCTGAGGTGGTTCGGGCATCTGGGCAGGATGCCTCCCAGACACCTTCCAGTGGAGGTGTTCCAACTGGGAAGAGACCCCGGGGCAGACCCAGGACATGCTGTAGGGTTTACTCGGCTGGCCTGGGAACGCCTTGGCATCTCCCTCTCCCACACCTACCTTTCCGGTCTGCTGTCCTATAAAATAAGGCAAAAAGCCCATTAAAAAATTATAAAATTCAGCCTTTCCTAGTGATGAGATCAAGCTTTTCAAGTCATTGTTGCAATTTTGACAAAGCCTTTTAAAGTATATGTCAGCCAGCTAGATGTTCAATATAAATAGAGCAAACAAATATTTATAATTTCAAATGCTTATGATAGCTTCAGCCACATAAAGTGGAAAAGTAAGAGTTCAGAACATTTATTCAGCATTAAGGCAGACCAGTGACCTCAATTCAAGTTACATTGCGTATAAAACACATAAGTATTGTTCCGTGGTGGGGTTTCGGTGTCACTGGGAATTGTTTGGGTGCTCCCAATGGCCAGTCAATAGGTCCACTTTTCCTCCACAGCCAACCATAGCCCCCTCCATCTTCGGGCCCTGGGGCTTCAGTCCTGCCTATACCCCTTGTGTTAATCCGTCCCTGCACATGTTGCCAGTACATTGCTACTCCGAGTCAAAGCGCCAGTGTCACTGTCCGTGAGCAGCCAATGCTAATCATCGGTAATAACGATCTGAAAATATCTTCAACTAAGTTTTTTTTTTTCTTTGTAGAAATTTCAAATGTGACAATGACAGACATCCCACCTCTCCCAGAAGTTTCATGATTCTCTTGCATATTGTTAGCGGCTCCCTGATGCATGCAAATGATATAAATTATACTGTAAATTAAGCGTGAGAGAAGCCCTGTTTCCAGGGTATGAAATTGCATTTTTTGGCGATTCAATCAACCTGTCAGCTGAGATGCGTTTATCGTTTCCAGCTGGTAAACATGCTTTTTGAATGTGTCTCCTCTAACCACTTGTGTTCAGATTTCGTCACACTCTCTAGGCCTACATCAGTTTCACCGGAGCATTAATGCAGTGCACGAATGCTATTGAATTAACCAACCCAGGTAACACAGCTTACCAGCGAGCAAATGAAGAAGGGAGGACAGCTGTGATTTTTGGTGCTAATGTCATTTACTGTAAATTGAAATTAGCTGACTAGTATCTAGAGGTGGGAGAAAAGAATCGATTCACCGATGCATCTTGATTCTCTCTTCAATGATTCTGAATGGATTCTGAGCATGGTTTTCCCCCGCATATGGCACGTGTGTCACGCTAGAGACAATCGCGGCGGGCTACATTGCACAGAATATGTGCTGTGAGACACGTGCGCATTGCTTGACAGTGTCAGTATTTTACTTTAGATACGCTTTCATTTATGCCGTTTGGAATGCAGTACGTATAAGATGCACGAAACTCACGTACTGACAGACTTTCACGTGTGCTTTGTGTTTGACGTCCTGAAGCTCGATCACGGCTGCGGTTAAATGCACTTTGCATCAGCTGCCACTGTCAATCAAACAGCAATAATGCTGAGGAAAAAAGAAAAACCATGATTACTAAAAAAAACTACTAAAATCATTACCGAAAACTATGATTGTCTGTAAACTTTCGGATAGCCTACTTAAAGAACACTTATTTTTAAAATAAGTAATTATTTTAAAAAGTAGCCTGCTTATATAATTTAATTTAAAAAAATTAAGTAAAATTTGCACAAAATAAATTTGATATTACATTTATATGAAAATGTAGCCATGTGCAGTAATATTGAAAATTGAGAATGTGACGCATCGTGATATTAATTTGAATCGAATCATTGACATGATAATCGTAATTGAAGTGGATCGTGAAATCAGTGAAGATTCACACCCCTGTTTTTAAGATGGCAGTACTTAAAGGTTCTGATGTGTGTTCAGTGACATCATGGGTCTGTTCTTTAATCTTAATGAAGAGTGTGGCAAATGAGAGCATGGAGGATTAGAAACCACATGATTTGCTGCCCCAAACAATCATGACCAAAAACCATGAGCTTGACCCATGCCTTCACCTCTGTGATGTAAAAGTCAAATTAAAGAAATACCAATATTTATCATCTGTCATGAGATGTCCTTGCAGATAAAGATTAAATGTAGTTTCCTGTTATTTACTGAATAATAACACATTATTCTGTCAGTTCTTCTTCTCTACTGCTTTCAATGATCAAAGACAAGTCTCAAAGTTGAGACTTTACTAATACAGTATGCCAGTACGTAATTTTTGTGACATTTGAACAGGATATTTAGGGCAGAACTTGACTTTATTCATCAGGAATTGATTGGGCTGTCAATTGTCTTTATATGACTTATGGGAGTGGTTGTAAAATATGAAGAGAGATTCAGTACGAGATTCGGGATGTGAGTTGGGACAGTTCTAAGGGCTCTGGTCAGATGGGTGGCTCAGTTTTTTTGTTGTTTTTTTTCCCGTAATTTCAGAACATTTATGCTTTGCCATTACAGGAATAAACTGCATTTTAAAATACATTCACATAAAAAAAACAGTTATTTTAAATGGTATAAAATTTCACATTATTGCTGTTTTACTGTATTTTTGATTAAATAAATGCAGCTGGTAGTGTAGTGTAAAGTATCTTTAGTTAATGTGGTATGAACAAACTTAATGAGTCGTAATGAGTCAATCTTAATGAGAGGAAACGGATGTGAGATTACTGTAGTAGTATTTTTCTCATGAGAAACATATGAGAAGCAGGAGGCTTTAGCAAACCCCCTTATTTGCTCTTCATTAAATCTCACTAGTGCCTTGAAGAAGTTGAGATATTAAAAGAGAACGCATCTCTGATTTTTTTTGCTCTCATTCCTTAATCTATGCCTCTCTCCTTCAGGACATGTTTGAAAAACCATCTCTGCCTGAGTACAAAGTGGCAGCAGTCCAGAAGTCTCGATTCATCCTGCTGCATTATAGTGTGTCCAAGGCGTTGTGGGATTGGATGATTCTACTGGCTACATTCTATGTCGCTGTGACCGTGCCGTACAATGTGTGTTTCACAGCGTACAGTGATCTGGAGACTGCAGGCAGGAGCACGATAGTTAGCGACATCGCAGTGGAAATGCTTTTTATTCTGGGTGAGTTTACTAAGAAAGCAAGCCTCTGAACTGAAAGAACATTCAAGTAACCTTGTAGAATCGGATGGTTTATCATCAACACATAAAACTTCAGTTACCTCCTGTAATATATGAGTGTATAAATGTCTCAAAAGAGACTCAAAGTAAATAATAATTAAAAAAATAAAATAAAATAAGACTTCCAAGAAAATGTCATTAATCTTCTTTCTCTTTCAGACATCATTCTTAACTTTCGCACCACCTATGTGAGTCAATCAGGGCAGGTGGTGTACGAGCCTCGCTCCATCTGTCTGCATTATGCCACCACGTGGTTCTTCGTGGATCTGGTGGCTGCGCTGCCCTTTGACCTGCTCTATGCATTTAACATTACTGTTGTAAGTTCACATGTGTGAATGTAGAAATCATTTTATTTCCCAATCATATGGCTTATTTAAAAATAGTAGAATGGGGAGGGTATGATGGTTCAAAAGAAAACTCCAGAGGTCCTTTACAAAGAAATTCCGTGGTGGTACCATGATCTAGACTACAGGCCATGGTACAGAATGATTAACATTTTTGTTTCCAAAGTACTTTTTTGTTCATTTTTTGGAGCAAGCAAATGATGTGATTACAAGGTATTAATATTTACACAGGCTATTGACACACACATGTTTGTGCTTGTTCAAGACGTCTCTAGTGCACCTGCTGAAAACTGTGCGATTGTTGCGTCTGTTAAGACTGCTGCAGAAGTTGGACAGATACTCACAGTACAGCGCCATGGTACTAACGCTGCTCATGTCGATGTTCGCTCTGCTGGCTCACTGGATGGCCTGCATCTGGTACATCATTGGACGCAAAGAGATGGAGACCAATGCCAATGGAGCCTGGGACATAGGTAAGATATTCAAACACTCTGATGAGTTAAATAAATCTTTGAAAGAGCTGCTTTGGTGTTCTTATCAAGTTAAATGGGATGTTTCCTTGAGTCTCACAGAACGAGATTTTGACTTTCGGCATAATGCCACATTGATGCTTATTCTGGCCAAAAACGCCCACTTAGGAATAGGATAGGAATAGACCATCTGACCAACGTGCAAAGTGACCAGCTTTTGATCAATAGCATTTTTCTGTTGGCTTTTGGATCATTGCAGAAATAATTTCAGTGACCAGCAAAAGTTTATGATTCTTAAACATTTTGTTCAACACAACCTTTATGAATTTTGAAACCTAAATACAATTGCCATTAGTAAAAAGCTAAATGTAGACTTTAAACTAACTACACCAACAGTTACATGACTTCAATATCACCACCCATTCAAAAAACCCATCGACTTTAGGACGATGGAACCACTAAAATGCTAACTCGTTTCTAAGTTTTAGCCTTCAAAAATAATGTAATGCCCGGAGCACTCTATTTTCTCCTTCTGAATAAACACATGGGTCTCAATCCATCCTGGATCTGAGACAGCTGGATTGTGCTCTCACAAGGTGCTCATTTACTGTAGTCTGAGACCAGAGAATGGTTTGTGTTTGTGGATCTAAAAAACGTGTACGTGTAAGCTTATCCCTTATCACACACCATTGAGGTTCGTATTTGAAGGAAAAGGTTATTACTGTAATATAAGGTTCTCCACTTAAGGTTATTTTTGGCTTCACGCATGTTCACAATGTGCAAATTATGCTTCGTTCACATTCTGAACTACCTTGGCAATTGGTTGGTATTGGCGTAGTTGGAGTCTAGTGCATTATACATTGTTTTCTTTTGTAAAATTTCTTTACAAAACAAGAATGACGGCTCTCAACTGTTTGGAATTCATTGCAGTATGTTACATGCTCCATGTTTACATTACAGTACAAAATTATTGATAATAACATTTCCCTTTTTGTATAGATGATCAAGATTGAAAGTCTAACACTAGGTGGTCAGCTACATACAATTGTTTTTCATTTTTTAGATTTAGAATATATTTTAGTGTTACTGTAGAAATGTAGCAAATTTCTGCCTTATTCAGTTTTGTATTATGTTTGAATTTAATTTTAATAGTTTTGACATGTAGTACATTGAGTTTTGGTGGTGGTTGTGCCTGAGTGAGAAATGAATTCATGTCATTTGAAAGATGTGGTCACTGAATGTATTTTGTGCCAAATCAAAGGAAAATGATCCAGAGTTTAGCCCACATAGACTACTGGTGTGCTCACTGTGTGAAGAGTTTTGAAAAGTATTGAGAATTGAGTCCTAGAGCTTGTAGAAAACTGTAAGAAGTCCAACTCGACTCAGTGACTGTGTGCGGCTGTGCGCATTTCACAGTCAAGCGCGTGGAAGCTATTCATCAGTTTTTGGCATGTATGAAGCTGGGGAAGAGTGCCTTGGATCTGATGGTGGTTGTGTCTGCCATCACGCCGTTGGGGACTTTTGCATGAGACTTCTGCTGCTGGCTGAAATTAACTTGGTTCACAGTAAATGCTGCCCCATACAAACTCTGTATGTGCTCTGAATTGGAGTTGCTTATACATTTGGGTACACAACATGTGCCAGGTTAACTTTTCCATTGCATCATTTTGTGAACAAAGAATTCCACCCCATTCAACAATTCTGTGTTTTTCTGTCAATATGGGGTGCTGTGTGTACATTAATGAGGAAAAAAAATTAACTTAAATGATTTTAGCAAATGGCTGCAATATAACAAAGAGTGAAAAATTTAAGGGGGTCTGAATACTTTCCGTACCCACTGTATATATACTTTGATGTCAATTAAACAAAGAATCTCCATGCACTAAAATAGAAGCTTGATAGTTTCATGTTGAAAGTGAAGAAATAAATATTTGTAAATATTTGTAAATATATAATACCATTCAAAAGTTTGGGATCTGTAAGGTTTTTAATGTTTTTAATTTTTTTAATAAGTCTCTTATGCTCATCAAGGCTGCATTTATTTGATCAAAAATACAGTATAAACAGTAAAATTGTAAAATAATATTACAATTTAAAATAAAGGTTTTCTATTTTAATATATGTTTATATTATTATTTAATGTATTAAAATTTAATAAAATAACATACTTTATTAATGTGGTAGCATAGTTAAATTTTCATCATCCATTGCTCCAGGCTTCAGTGTCACATGGTCCTTCAGAAATCATTCTAAAATACTCATTTATTATCATGTTGGAAACAGTTGTGCTGCTTAACATTTTTTAGAACCTGTGATACTTTTTTTCAGGATTCTTTGATAAATAAAAAGTTAAAAAGAACAGCATATATTAAAAATCAAAATCTTTTGTAACAATATAAGTCTTTAATATAACTTTTTATCAATTTACCATATCCTCGCTGAATAAAAGTATTAATTAATAAAAAAAAATGTACTGACCCCAAACTTGTTACAAAAGATTTGAATACATTAAATAAACAAGTCTTGCTGAGCATAAGACAAAAAAACATTAAAAATCAAACTTTTGAACAGTAGTGTAAATATTAGTATTGTAATTTTACTATTGTACTGTACAGTAAATTATAATTATTATAAAATTTTATCATCATCATAATTTAAAATGTTTGAATACGAAGACTTTATCTCTTTTCATTTTTTGTTCACTGAAAGAGGTCTTAGTTGGTTCTTTAATATATATATATATATATATATATATTTGTTTTTTTTGTTTTTTGAAGATTGAACACCCTTATAAAGTAACTATTTGTATTAAAAGCTGACTGTATTTATATTTGACAATATAAGATGTATCTTTCTTTCTGTCAGGCTGGCTACATGAGCTGGGCAGGCGTTTGGACAAGCCCTATTTCAACAGTACAGTTGGTGGTCCTTCGGTTCGCAGTGCCTACATCGCCTCTCTGTATTTCACCTTGAGCAGTCTGACCAGTGTGGGCTTCGGCAACGTTTGTGCCAACACTGATGCTGAGAAGATTTTCTCTGTTTGTACTATGCTCATTGGGGGTAAGCAGTAACTTCCACAGTATTCTAGACAAATTTATTTTTTCACGATGTGCTGCTGCATTTTAAAAGTTTTTGATAATTGCTTACGCACAATTTCTAAAAAAAAATATAGCTCCTTTTTCCAAAACTCTATAGACAAAACATGAAAACACACACACAACATGAAAAATGTCATACATTCATTAAACACCATTTTACAGTTTTCCCCAATTATTTGCATGTTTACTGAATCTTTGGCCCATTGTCCCAAAATTCTTAACACAGCTGCCAAACCTCAAACACAAATTTCAAAAATCAAACGCTACAAATGGTTTTATTTTCTTTATTTTTTGTTTCCATTGACTAAATCTCACATATCTTGATATTCAGATGAAATGACAAAATTTCAAAACAGTGTCTTCTTGTAGGATAAAGAGACTCATGAATATTTATGTGACACAGACATGTCATCAAAGAACTACAGTGATTCAAAATGTCACATTCTGTGACACCGACACAATGTAGATTTGAAATCTGGACAGAAAGAAGAATAAAAAAATATATTTTCTATAAATAATTAACATAGTTAACATCATCTTCTATGATGGGCAACACAAACATCTCTGCTAATGTCTCAGAAAATGTAGATTCGATTTTCCCCACAACCTGAAAACAGTTAACAAAACAATAAGTCTCACCATGTGAACAAACCACTCACCAATGAGTCAGAACCTCAGACTTTATAATAGCCACAAACAGGTTCATGGACTTTTTTCATTGTACTGTACATGTTTACGTGTTTAACATTACATTTTTAACATTAGCCTGCCTGTTTAATGCCCTTATTTCTAGTTTGTTATATTGTGAATCAGATTGGTTGTTTCTCTTACACAGCTCTCATGCACGCTGTGGTGTTTGGGAATGTAACAGCCATCATCCAGCGCATGTACTCACGCCGCTCACTATATCACACACGCATGAAAGATCTGAAGGACTTCATTCGTGTTCACCGGCTGCCACAGCAGCTAAAACAACGCATGCTTGAATATTTCCAGACCACCTGGTCTGTGAATAATGGCATTGATGTCAATGAGGTGAGAAAGTGCTTGGCATTATCAAGTGTTTATTTTTTCTTATTTATTTACATTTTATGTAAAATTGTTTTAGTCTGTGCAGAGATATCTTTTTTACCGCATGTGGTATATCAACGCACCATCCAAGGTGTTGGGGAATATTACTTAAATATAACATGTTACATTATTTCATAACTCCAAACAAAACATTATGCTACTTTTTCATTTAAAAGTGTGTGCATGGTCTGTTTCTCTTTACACTGCAAAAGTAACATAGAAGCCACATGCATTATTTTTTACCACAAGAAGGTGTGTTTACGCAGATTTTTAATCATAGCCAGTGTTGAGTAGATTACTTACATATTGTAGTTCATTACTGATTACAAATTACTTCACAAAAAAATTGAATGTAATGTATTAGATTATGCATTTTAGGTTATATAATCTAACAACTTTTTGATTACTTTAAGATTACTTTTGGCCTAACTCATTTATCACTGTTTAGTACAATATTGATAAAAATACAAAAAGAAAGAAAATATATTCCATTCTTTGTTGTCAATAACATGAAGTGTATTAAACATTGCATTGCATCAGGGTTTCCCAAACTGACAGTTGTAATAGCACTGCAGGGGGTTGAGAGATGATGAAAAGCAAATAATTGATTAAATCTTAAAAATGTAAAATTAAAATAAATAATTAAAAAATAAAACCAATCAAAAATAAAATGTACTAAAAAAGATGAAATATTTTATTTGTTTACCTGCATGTCCTGTCTGACCATTAACCAACACCAGAGAACTACAGTGGAGATCAAAATTTGAGAACAACCAACAATTTCCTAAATTTCAAAGTCACTGCTTAGTCCTAACAGGCGTAAAAGCACAGTTTTAAGCATATTTCATGAATTGAGACCCTTTTGGGGTAGGGGCGTGTTTGTTTTGGTGATTTCAAATGTCAACATTGGCTACCAGAAATCGCTTATCCCACCTTTAAATATATTCTGAAGCACAGTACAAAAAGCTTAAATTAGATATTTGAAAAAGAACACTGATCAAAATTAGAAAACACTTTCAGATACCTCCCAGTTATTGATGTTAATCTGGCACCTCGTGCTAATTTCCTTAATTAACGGTTCAACACTGCAGCTGGAATTGCTCGCCAGTTCAGCACTGAACAGGGTAAGGATCTGTCTCGGCATTCAATGTCTCGACATTTAAGAGAATTTGGACGGAAAGCCCACTCCCTCTCATCAGCAGAAAGAATCAAAAGGCTAGACTAACCTTTGCTGAGGAGCATGTTGTGTGGAGAGAGGAGAACTGGTCCAAAGTTCACTTCAGTGATGAAAGCAAGTTTAATTTATTTGGGTTTGATGGGAAACATTATGTTTGTTATCAAACTGGGGAAAGACTGAACCCAAAGTGTGTAAAGAAGTCAGTGAACGGTGGAGGAGGAAGTGTCATGGTTTGGGGGATGTTTTCTGCAGCAGGATTTGGGCCTCTTATACAGTTACATGGCAGAGTGAATGCAAAATGTTTATCAGAACCTCCTTCAGCAACATGCAGTTCCTTTCCCTGCGTTCATGCAGGACAATGCCCCCTGTCACACAGCAAAACAAGTAAAGCAGTTCCTTTTAAAATAATGAAATAATTAAATGGGCAGCCCAGAGTCCTGATCTAAACTGAAAATCTCTGGTAAAATCCTTGGTGACAAAGTTATGGATAAGAAACCCACTACAGTCACCGAACTCTGGAAGACCCAAGATCACACCAGAGCAGAGTGAGAGACTATGTCCTGTGGCCGCAGATGTGCTGAAGTCATTGAAAGCAAGGGCCTGTACACTTCCTACTAATTTTTACTGTAACCTTTAGAAATTGTAGTTTTAATCTTTCTTCGTGCTACAGTCATTGCTGTTCTCTAATTTTGATCACTGTGTTTTCCACAGAATAAAGGGTTTTTGTCGAAGTGCCTTGGTTATTTTGTAAAACACTGTTCTACTAGCATGGTATAGCCACAACTAAAATTCCTTCAAATTTTGAACGATGAAGATTATATTATTTCTGAAGTGTTCATAAATTGTTCTCTAATTTTGATCTCCACTGTATGAGCTTGCAAATGTGTGGTTAAATTTGTTAAAATATTAAGTAAAATCTCAGAGGTTCCTCAAATAAAAAGAGGGGGGGAAGGGGGTTCAGCTAATTCATCTTAAGATGTTCTAATTGATCAAGTGGTGCTTTTGTCCCCAAATTCTAAAACCATGTGATGTGGATGAAGGTCTAGGCCCTCCCATCAGTCACAGATTCAAATATGTTTTAAATATGCTTAATGCTGCAATCATGACAGATCCCCATGTTTGGTGAAGCTTAGCACTGTTAGGCACATGTTGCAGGAAAATCCCAGGACTGTAGCAGGACAAAAGAGTTTTGACGCCTCATTCCTTGAGATTTCTTATTATCAGATCGTGCCTGCACACAAAATAGCCAACTATAACAGCATGGTGTTCTTATATGGCAGCTACACAAAGTTTGGGCACTGATGGGGTGAAACCAGCATCCATCACTGTTGAAATGTAAACACACTCTAACTCAGAGCATAGCCTGCCTAGTAACTACCACCTTACCAACTGAGATAACCCAGTAAACAGTAAAAGATGATCCTGGTAAACTCTGCTGAGCACGTAGAAACTGAAATGTAGGCTGCACAGCTCTGGATGTCATATTGTGTCTTGCACAAAACCTCTGATCTAATCATAGAGTTTGTTCAGAGTGCAAATGCTGCTAAATTTCTGTGGGGCAATTCTCTTCCCTTCGAATGCATCCCTAGATTAGTATGTAATGCTGAACAATCAGCATATGAGAGTACGCATCCATTAGATTCTCAGACGTAAACCAGCTCTCAGTATGGGTGTGTGATAGGATTCGTTTATGAGAAACCATTTTGAATGGGCACAGTGGAAAGTGCCGATTCAATTGTCTTACGTAGGTCCAGAATGGGTTTCACCACCTAGCCAGAACTGAGAGAAACTGCAACACATTCGCGTGACAGGATAACGGGCAAAGAGGCTCGTTCATGAGATAAGGCTGAGTGGCACTCACCAGTGAAGGGGAAGAGCCCTTTGTTAAAAGGAGTCTGTTTGTCTCGCACCAAGAGTTTTTTTCACCGGGTTTGGCCTCCTCTGCAGAGTTCGAACGCCAGGTGAAGGGATTTTGGTAGAAAGCTAGCTCAACATGACTGTGGTTGAACTGTGCCAAAACACTCAGAAAAGTCTTCCATAGTGACACTGAGCAACCCACTAACGCTATTTACACAGCATCGCAGATACAGTATCTTTGATGGACAGGCCAAGATGATGATCAAGGAACACCTAGCTGCTAAAAGACTGTACAACTGCTTGTGTGCTGTGCACACCAAATCTGTTGTGTTGTATGGCTCCTAAAAGAGCTCAGGGTCCTGTCTTTACTTGGCAGAGTTTGGCTAAGGACACTTGATTTGATAAGTGACACAGAGTGTGTAAGAGCATTCATTTAACAACAACCTTACAAAACAACTGGAGGAGGATGGATGGAGGAGGATAAGCGGGAGGATGGAGGGGGGAGGGGATCAAACATCATAAAATCCAGTCTGTCTTTCAGAACCGCAGCTCAATTTCAGCTGCATCAAAGACTGACAATTAAGAAGTGAGCCACAAAGGAGGTTAGGAAACATAGAAGAGTGACCCAACATGCCTGTCAACAATAATGCCTTTGCAACACCCTAGCAATCACATAGCATAGCAACAGCCTAATTATGTCATTGCAACCATAAAGAACACCCTAGCAATTGCATAGCAATGCTCTACCAAAGACCCAGAACATCCTAACAACCCTTTTTTGGTCATTTGCATGCTAAGCAACTAGTTAATAGTGCGAATTGGTCCCCAAAATAAAGTGTTACCTGTTTTTTTGTATAATTGTCTGAACCTTCAAACCTTTTAAATATATTTTTTAAAGTCTTAAGAACCAAAAAAAAAGTTTTAAGGGAAAAAAAAAGTATTTCTATTATTTATTGTTCATTTCAAACAATGGTAAAGAAGATTTTATGTTGTTGTTTTTTCTGCAGCTCTTGCATGATTTTCCTGATGAGTTGCGTGCCGATATAGCCATGCACTTAAACAAAGACATCCTGCAGCTGCCTGTGTTTGATGGTGCTAGTAGGGGCTGCCTGCGCTCGCTCTCCCTCCATATCAAAACCACTTTCTGTACACCGGGGGAATATCTCATCAGACAGGGGGACGCGTTGCAGGCCAACTACTTTGTCTGTTCTGGGTCACTGGAGGTTCTAAAGAACAACATGGTCTTGGCTATTCTGGGTTAGTAACATGTCTTTGTTGCTTTTCTACCTTTTGACTTGTTATTTGGACATTATGTATATTGATTATCCTTCTGAACGCTACAGTACATGTTGATGTACTACATGTTGATGGAATGTTTCAGGTGTACAGCTGTCCATTACCACAGCAACTACTTTCGACTCTTCTCCAGTTCATGAAAACAAACTAAAATCATGTTTACAATAACAAACTTAGGAGCAATTGTGCCAGACACATTAAAAGTACAAACATTAAGTTTATACTAATTATTTTTTTCTAAAAATGTCTGTCGTTTGAACTGTAAAGTTGTCTTAAAAATACTTCTAGTAGTGGGATTACTGGTCTATGTCGTCTACAGTACAACTACCGTATTATACATTGGTAAACAGAAGATTGATATGAAAATGAATTGTAATAGAGTAATTGATTTTATTCAGTGTTGATGTCATTACAGGAAAAGGAGATCTGATTGGCTCAGACCTGCCTGGCCAGAATCATGTGATCAAGACGAATGCAGATGTAAAGGCACTGACATATTGTGACCTGCAGTATATCAGTATGAAAGGTTTAAGTGATGTTCTTGAACTATATACCGAGTATGCCAGCATCTTTACTACTGACATCCACCGAAACCTCACATACAATCTGAGAGAGGGCAGTGAGACTGAGGTAAGACTACAATCTCTCAACACACATATTTACTTACATAGTAAACCAAACCATTCATTATCACTATCAAAGCTGTCACATCAAAATTAGCTAATCCACTGTGCTTGTACACTCTAAAAAATGCTGGGTTAAAAAGGGACAAAAATAAGCGTCCATCCATTATAGAAAAGGCTGATGATCCAGACAAGTACTTCCATGTCCCACCTGCTTCCAATACATGCCGAAATCTTCTTCTGCCCAATCTAAGCAGCCCAGTACGACGTACATCACTGGGGAATCTTTTGGGGGAAGAGTTACTGCAGTTCAACACCCTGCGACAGTGTCGTTCACCTGTCAGGGGCTGGAGTCCAAACCCTTCCCCCAAACATCAGACCAAAGTACAGAAACAAACCCATCCTCCCTCATCTACACCCAAATCCACCCATAGGACACAGACAGATTCTGGAGGTACAGGACGCAAACCTGCCAGACTGCTCATCCCCACTCTCAACTGCTTTGGACCACCAGATCTTAGTCCAAGGTAACATTCTTAGACAGTATTTTCTACTTAAAAGGATGCAACATTTTGACATTTATGCCATAGATCAACAAAACGTGATTTGCTACTTGCTGTGAAAGGAGTTGGGCTGTTTTGAACCCAACCGCTGGGTCAAAACAACCCAATAGCTGGGTTTGTCCCTTTTTAACCCAGCGCTGGGTTATATTTAACCCAGCATTTTTTAGAGTGTATGACTGGCTTGGGCCCAAGACTTGGCTCAAGCTCCGAAAAACAAAAACAAAAAAAGTCTCTTTTGGAAAAAGACAGATGGACTTCATTTATGCAGCGATCTGTAGGCTAACCACAAGTTCCACTCTTTAAAGCAATGGTAACCAGAGAACTTAAACAGAAATACAAACATTACTGACCTGACTCTTTCATTTGAATTATGGGATTTACTTTACTACAGCTGCCATCTTGGGCGTTCCAATTTTTCTCATTCATTGTAATGAATGAGTGATCTGTCTCAGCTATATACTGTACAGTCTCTGACCTATCCCCTGGTGTCATTTCTTTCTCCTTGCAGCAGAACTACCCAGACTCCAGTGCAACAACTGAGAATAAGCGTCCATCCATTATAGAAAAGGCTGATGATCCAGACAAGTACTTCCATGTCCCACCTGCTTCCAATACATGCCGAAATCTTCTTCTGCCCAATCTAAGCAGCCCAGTACGACGTACATCACTGGGGAATCTTTTGGGGGAAGAGTTACTGCAGTTCAACACCCTGCGACAGTGTCATTCACCTGTCAGGGGCTGGAGTCCAAACCCTTCCCCCAAACATCAGACCAAAGTACAGAAACAAACCCATCCTCCCTCATCTACACCCAAATCCACCCATAGGACACAGACAGATTCTGGAGGTACAGGACGCAAACCTGCCAGACTGCTCATCCCCACTCTCAGCTGCTTTGGACCACCAGATCTTAGTCCAAGGTAACATTCTTAGACAGTATTTTCTACTTAAAAGGATGCAACATTTTGACATTTATGCCATAGATCAACAAAACGTGATTTGCTACTTGCTGTGAAAGGAGGACTTAAAGGGATAGTTCACCCAAAAATGAAAATTATGTCATTAATTACTCACCCTCATGACGTTCTAAACCCGTACGACCTCCGTTCATCTTCGGAACACAAATTAAGATATTTTTGATGATTTCTGAGCGTTCTCTGACCCTCCCATAGACAGCAATGTAATTACCACGATCAAGGTCCAGAAACGTAGCAAGGAGATCTGTAAAATATTCCATGTGACATCAGGGGTTCAACCGTAATTTTACGAAGCTAGGAGAATACTTTTTGTACGTAAAGAAAACAAAAATAACGACTTTATTCAACAATTTGTCTCCTCCACGTCACCCTGGTGCCATTTTGGAGAATATCCACTGAACGTAAACAGCGTATGCTATTCTCTGTCAGCTGCGTTCTTTGTATACAAAAAGTATTCTCGTAGCTTCATAAAATTACGGTTGAACCCCTGATGTCACATGAATTATTTTACCGATCTCCCTGCTATGTTTCTGGACCTTGATCATGGTAATTACATTGCTGTCTATGAGAGGGTCAGAGAGCGCTCAGAAATCATCAAAAATATCTTAATTTGTGTTCCGAAGATGAACGGAGGTCTTACGGGTTTAGAACGACATGAGGGTGAGTAATTAATGACAGAATTTTTATTTTTGGGTGAACTAACCCTTTAAAGGCAAAACACACCAAACTGTCATCAAAGAACTAGCGTCGATGAAAGCCAATTGTGCTGTCAACTTCACGTCAACTGCATCGGGGCCAAAAAGGTGCACCTGAACAGACTGCACAGAACGTACATTCTTCACTGGTGGTGCCAGTAAGCAGTATTCATATTTGTCATTCCAAAAAGGTCTCCAAAACTAGGACTGCGGATATACAAACCGTAAACAAAGCAGCACTTGTTTACCATTCTAAGTATGTTTATTGTTGGTCTTCATTTTCTTCATTCCATATGGCCATGTCATTTGAAAATATTTGCACATTGGAATGCTCAGGTAAAATTAGAACAGCCTTCAATGTCTGCCCTGTTGACTTTGTCGTTTGCTCGCTTTCATCACTTTTGTTTTTCTTCCCGTGCTCTGGTTCCCTACGCTGAAAATCAGAGAGATCTGTCTCAGTGACTTCCCAAAGGCGACTCAAAATGCTCAATCGTCCAAAACTTTGCCAAACGGGATCCAACTAGTGCAGACAGTGGTGAACACATCGCAAAAACTGAGCTGACAGATGTTCAATGATGGCTTGACATTGGCCGACAGTTGACTGTTAGCTTGGTGTGTTAGCCTTAGGCTAAGCCTTTCTTATTGTGAAGAGCGGAGTTGCCTACCCCTGTATAAATACAGGATGAGACAGTATGAATCGATATTTGCATGTTATTGAGTACTTTAAAAAGTATTATAAATACTTTATATTTTACTATTTTTATACATTATAAAAATATTTGTGAATAACAGTCTCTGACTGTGTGGCTTTTCATAGAGTTGTAGATGGAGTTGAGGACAACGGACATGTGTTTCGTTTTAATGTGGAGGACACCACGGCCAAAACTAGTACAGTGACATCAATGGGTAGTGAGACACTGGACGGTAAGGATATTTTATTCTTAGTATCTAAGTAACATACCATATTGGTCAGTTGGGTCATTGCATCTTTGTTTTAATGCAGGGTCTGGTCAGGTGAATGCGTCACTGCTTCAGGATACAAAGGAAGTGAAAGAGACCATTGACCAACTCAACAAGAAGGTGCAGTGACAATCTCATTCCTAAAGACAGAGACATTAAATCCTTCTAAAATGTTCCTATTTACAGTATAAACTCAGAAATCATAATTATGACGAGGTGTACTCAAGTGAAAAATAAAGGACAAATTAAGTTTGCAACTGATGGTTTATTTGTGTTTTATGATTCTCATGTTTATATATACTCTAATACAATATTTTAATGCAACTCATTCCAGATGGGCAACCTGAAACAGGAAGTGTCAATTCTAACAAAGGATCTGCATCACATAATGCACCTCCTGCAAGCACAGATAGCTGTTCGCCATTACACAGCACCTTTGTCCTCCTGTCCCTATGGAGTCCACATGATGTCCAGTTCTTCTATCAGTATGTCTCCAGCCTACATCTTGGGTTCCAGCATCCACATGCAGCACAAAGACCATGTTGTCCCTGAGGGTCTCCTGGCGTCCACGTCTTGGAGTCACAGCCGACCTGGTAGTATGGCCACAAACTACCTGTAGCTTTTTTTTTTTCATTGATGCAACCATCTATATTTTTGTATACAAGTTGGCAGAGACGTTACAAAGTCTTCATCATCAGTTGATTAAAATGTTTCTCTGGTATGTGCAGGTGGATCTGGTTTCTCTCAGCACACTGAGAAACAGGGACACTTTCACCAGCATGAGCCTAAACAACCCTCTCCTGTCACAGCAAATGAGCCCTGTTCCCATGACTGGAGTTCTTTGTACACCTCAATTCCCTCCAATATCAGCCACCATCACTTATCTACTGGCTCCTCTCTCCTTAGCATCAGCCCAGGAGCCCAGGGGCCAACACCTGGAGAAAGCCCCCGAGCAGAGGGCTTATCACTGGGCATTTGTGCTGGAGATAGAGCCCATGCCAGTATCAGCCAGTCACACCCTGTTTTGCATACATTGATTCCTCAAACATTGGGCAGTTCATCTTTTTCTTGCAAGGTCACGCCAAGCTCGGATTCACACCTACACCTTTCCACAGAACCAGCGTTTCCCTATCCCACTCCAACCGAGGATGAAGAGCACAGGACTCCAGAGGTGGCCCTCAATCAGAATGTGGTACCGTCCACTTTCCTACAAGAGAATTCTCCACCCTCTCCAAAGGAATCGATTGTAGTTCACTCATCTCTTGAGGAGTCATCTGAAGTAGAGCACACCAGTCGGGAGTGCCTACTGGGTAATCAAAGGCTGGGCCAAGATAGTGAGACATCAGAGAGAAGGTCTAGCGGGTCCAGTGTAGGAATTTGTAGCCAATCTGAGAGCTCAGAGACCACATGGTGCCTGGATCTGATGGACTGACAATGAGGAATGACTATAATCAACCCTGCAACCAAAATTTCTGTTTGAATTTTAACACCATTTTCCTTTCATTATGAATTTCGTAAGTTCATGAGTATAAAGAGAAAAAGCTGCTCAGCAGTTAATCATCTGGACCATCACCGAATCCCTTTTCCACCAACAGGGTGTCTCTCTCGGTCACAGATCCAGTGCCTGATCGGAACCTTTTCCTGTTCCACCGCAGAAAATGGCAGTAATGGTGTGGAAGAACTGGCACCAAACCAACTTCTAAAACCTGCTAGTCTTAACCAAGAAATCACAAAATGTTAGAGGCCGGGGCCTGGATGTGCTTACCAAGTAAGTTTTTTAAAAACTAGAATATCTCACACATACACACACACACACACACACAAAACTAAATCGTTCTCATTATAATCAGTGAAGCTATTATCACTTTATCTATATTCACTTTTCTGGTAAATACACCATAATTGCTGTACACACAACCAACTGCTTTCCTTGTTTTTATTGTTAAAGGGATAATTCACTCAAAAATTAAAATTGTGTCATTTACGCACCCTCTTGTTTTTCCAAACCCATAAGACTTTTGTTCATCTGCATAACACAATTGAAGATATTTGTAAATCACAATTTTCAAGCTTCAAAAAAGTTCAGAAAGACACTGAACTTATGACCAGTCCATATGAATGGAGTGGTTTAATCCAAATCTTCCAGAAGAGATGCGATATGATGAACAGATTTAATTCAGGCTTTTATGCATATATACAGCTCTGGAAAAAATTAAGAGACCACTATAATTTTTTCTTAAATCAGCATCTCCACATGACACACAGACACACCTCATTCTGCATAATGAAGTACTGATTAGGTGATCGCCTCAACCAAATCTCATTTAACGAGGAAAAGTATAAAAACCACTGCTGGCTTTTATGCATATATACAGCTCTGGAAAAAATTAAGAGACCACTATAATTTTTTCTTAAATCAGCATCTCCACATGACACACAGACACACCTCATTCTGCTTAATGAAGTACTGATTAGGTGATCGCCTCAACCAAATCTCATTTAACGAGGAAAAGTATAAAAACCACCGCTGTGGTCATCACTATCCTCTTGCAATAGGGATCAGCTGGATGGCAAAACAGTGCTAGTAGTACCTCAAAAATAATTGGAATCAAATAATTATTGACCATAACAAAATAATTAAAAAGAAACGTTTTGAGTGAAGAAGGGTTCAATTCTGGCTATACTGGCAGAGGGACACAGTGAGGTTGCTTCCATCCTTAAAATTTCACAGACAGCGGTTCAAGCTGCAGATATTGGGACAACAAAGCTACAGACCAGCAGAGAGCAAAAGCGACTCTCCACTGACTGAAATGACCACCAACTCATTTGAATGTCACTCAACAACCGAAGGATGACATCAAGTGACCTACAAAAAGAATGGCAAACTTTTTAGGGTAGCTAGGGTGAAGTGCACGGAGAGAACAGTTTGAAACAGGCTCCTGGGGGCAGAGCAATGCTAGAAAAACACCCTTCATCAATGAGAAGCAAAGAAGAGCCAGGCTGAGGTTTGCAAAAAAAGACCATAAGGATTGGACCATCTCGGATGAGTCCAGTTTTAAGCTTTGTTTAATGGTTAGAAGGAGACCTGGAGAGGCCTACAATCCACCCACTGTGAATCAATCCTCGTACAGTACAAGGTTGTTCTTCTACTCTGACAATGTTGTTTTTTCCAGCAGGACAATGCTCCATTCCACAAAGCCAGGTCAATCAAGGTGTGGATGGAGGTCCACCAGATCTAGACCCTGTCATGGCCAGCCCAATCTCCAGACCTAAACCACATTGTGATCAAGAGGAAGATGGATGGTAACAAGCCATCAAACAAAGACGAGCTGCTTGAATTTTTGTGCCAGGAGTGGCATAACGTCACTCAACAGGAAACGCATGAAAGCCGTGACTGAAAATCAGGGTTATTCCACCAAATATTAATTTCTGAACTTCTTAAGTTAAAAAACATCAGTATTGTGTTGTTTACAAATGAATATGAACTTGTTTTCTTTGCATTATTTGAGGTCTGAAAACACTGCATCTTTTTTGTTATTTTGACCAGCTGTCATTTTCTGCAAATAAATGCTCTAAATGACAGGGGTTTTTAAATTTTTTTTTTTTTTGGAATTTGGGAGAAATGTTGTCAGTATTTTATAGAATAAAACAAAAATGTTCATTTTACACAGACACATATATACACCTATAAATAGTAAAACCAGAGAAACTGATAATTTTTCATTGGTCTCTTAATTTTTTTCCCAGAACTGTAGAGCAAATATAATAAACAGAAGCTCAAATGTGTGTCCAATTCAACAACCTTTTTGGTAACACTTTACAGTAAAGTTCCATAAGTTGATGTCAGTTATTGCATTAACAATACATTTGTTACATGATCTATTAATCTTTGTTAACGTCAGTTACATTTTTAATTTTTCCATGTTAGCTCAAGTCCATTAATAATATTAACAGATACATATAATCCTGCTCAGTCCTCACTGCAGGACACTAAAAACTGTTTTTATCGACCTTATTTTGCAACACGGAAGTAAGCTATTTTCTTGGCAAAAGACTTCCAGTTCATTAGCCATAGGTAAAAATCTAGAAGAATAACAACGTGCATTAAATGGTAAAACTATTTGCACTACATACCAATGTTTTTATGATTATGACGATACATTAAAAAATAAGTTCTAATTTCAGTTATATCAACCAGCATCTTACTTTAATACTATATACTGTACATAAAAATATCAGCTCATTATCGATTAGATGATCTGATTTCAGAAGGCAAAAATGCAAACTAATTTTTAAACCACTTTATATTTTCAGAAACTTGGTTCCTGGCATTCCATTCCATTCTCAAAACTGCAAAACTATGCAAAGTTACATGTGAATTATGTCATCAAATGGAGAGCATCTTCACTAAAAAACCTGGTGACTGTATTGTGTTCATGAGTACAGTAAACATGTCAGTTGTCTACTGTGTACATCAGTTAGAATTAGCAGAATTCTATTTCAAAAATCACTTTCATTGAACTATGATTTAGTTTTCTGTGTGTCTATATGCTCCTGATTATCGACCTTATTTTGCAACACGGAAGTAAGCTATTTTCTTGGCAAAAGACTTCCAGTTCATTAGCCATAGGTAAAAATCTAGAAGAATAACAACGTGCATTAAATGGTAAAACTATTTGCACTACATACCAATGTTTTTATGATTATGACGATACATTAAAAAATAAGTTCTAATTTCAGTTATATCAACCAGCATCTTACTTTAATACTATATACTGTACATAAAAATATCAGCTCATTATCGATTAGATGATCTGATTTCAGAAGGCAAAAATGCAAACTAATTTTTAAACCACTTTATCTTTTCAGAAACTTGGTTCCTGGCATTCCATTCCATTCTCAAAAACTGCAAAACTATGCAAAGTTACATGTGAATTATGTCATCAAATGGAGAGCATCTTCACTAAAAAACCTGGTGACTGTACTGTGTTCATGAGTACAGTAAACATGTTAGTTGTCTACTGTGTACATCAGTTAGAATTAGCAGAATTCTATTTCAAAAATCACTTTCATTGAACTATGATTTCGTTTTCTGTGTGTCTATATGCTCCTGACCTGCATAGTGGATTATTATTTTTCCTACAGAAAATGTACTCTGAAATGTTGAATGAATATTTTAAATTGCTGCAGATATTTAGGACACAGCATGTACGTACAGTACTTTATCATTTCACTTTACCTATCAGAGCTTGACTGTTTACTCAAATGGGACATATCAAAGAAAAGCAAGCAAATGCACTTATGGAATAAAACTTTTAGTTAGATTATATTCAAAAATAGATTGTATTATATTCAAAATGTCCTACAGTTTTTGCAGTAGACTATTCCGACATACCTCTATAATCTATGCCCATGATAGACTGCCCTCATTTTTAATATTTATTTTAAAAAATGTATTCAATCAGATGACCTCATCATAATGTATTATTTGATGGCCATGTAGTATTGAAAGAAATGTTACCATAAAATTAAAAGCCCAGAATGTATCCACAAAAGGATTATTCTGTGTAACTATCAGAACAGATAAAATAGCAGCCACTTTAATACATACAGTGGGTACGGAAAGTATTCAGACCCCCTTAAATTTTTCACTCTTTGTTATATTGCAGCCATTTGCTAAAATCATTTGTTAATTTTTTTTCCTCATTAATGTACCCACAGCTCAACAATTCTGTGTTTTTCTGTCAATATGGGGTGCTGTGTGTACATTAATGAGGAAAAAAAATTAACTTAAATGATTTTAGCAAATGGCTGCAATATAACAAAGAGTGAAAAATTTAAGGGGGTCTGAATACTTTCCGTACCCACTGTATATGCACAGTTGACAGAATGCTGCATGACAAATTAGCAATGCTTATTAATAACAGTTACTGTCTTTGCCGAATATGGGAATGTTGTTGCATGTTGTTGAAATTATGTAAAACTTTTTAAAAAGCTGCTGTCAGAATTCCAGTAGTACTCTATTGCACTAAGTAGCTGAATTTAATACTTGGATTGAGACTCAGGGTTTATTTTCATTTGCACAATGTGTGACCACTTAAATCAGTGATAAGGAGCTATTTGATTTAATTCATTCTACATTATATGCAACATGGACCTGCACACATATGAATTAACACAGTCTTTCATGTGGACACTTGTAAGTGTGATTATAGTGTAGGTATGTAATGAATAAAGTTTTAATAATGTGCACAAATTACTTTGAGTGGTCATAAAACTAGCATTGCAGTAGTAGACTGATTACACACTTACTGTATGTATTATATTGTTTTATACTTTTAAAAACTATGACACTGAATACTCAATACAGAAGCTTTTAATTGTTCTGTAGAGGGCTGTTCATGCTTTTATTGATTATCAATCAAAACTTACATTAACTTTTTAACTTACATTAAAATTTATATTAACCTTGAATCTTGTATAAAATGATTCCTCTTTTTACCACTTTTTGCATGTAACTTTTATTCCAATTGTAAATTTGCTTTGTTTATGTGCATGTAATTATATTTCATTATGAGGGCTCCAATAAAACACTTTTTCCCTTAGTATCTTTGTCTCAACTTCATCACACAAGCTGTCTTGGACAGGGTCACAATTAACTTCCATTAAGGGGCAATATTTGCCCCCTGGAATTGATTTCCAGGGGTATTTTTGCCTTTATATTTAACTTTATACTTTTTATAATAATTTTAGTATATATGTGTTGTCTTTTATGTCAAATTTAAATGAATTCAATCAATCTAAATTAGATACTATGTTACCAATAAAAGTTTTAGCAACATCAACAAAAGCCATCTTTATACTTGCAAGATGGTACAGAAGCTGCATCTGACATGGCATTTGTTAATTAACACAGACTATTTAATGCACCAAAAATTGCACCATATCCAAGATGCCAAAAGCGCCCTCTGGCGTCTTTATTGCAATACTTTCCATGAGAATCATTTGCCATCTAGGCCTAGGGCATCAAAAAAAAAGTATCATTGTAAAATTATAGTGCACGTGAAGAGGCATAATTTTGACACCATGACATGATATTTTGGGGCATGATTTTCACTATCTTGGGACTGAAAACGTGTTGGCTTTTTTTTAAATGGATGTAAGTTGAGAAGCTTTAATACGATAAGTTGTTTGCTGTTACTGTTTCCCCAAACTTCCCTTCTTTCAGAAAAAAAAAACCGTTCAGAAGCCTTCTTTCAGAACTTTGAACTCTGAACTGGAGGGTACATTTTTCCTTCATCATACTAAGGAACTGCACTTGATTGCAACGTCAATTGCAACTTGGTGCCAAAGTGACTGGCTGTTGTTATAACATCTAGCCACAAAATGGCCCACTCTGGTGCGTCAAAAATTCACAGTTTGAACAGTCTCTTTAATGTTTTAACCATGTATTATTGACTTTTTACACCTTCCAGATGCATTGTGCTGAATGCATAGAAGCCAAACATGATTCTGAAATGTTAAACGTTCACTCATACATTCATGTATACCCCACTACCTATAGGTAAGATTGTATATATGATCAAAAACAGCGCTCATTAAGCCTTTACAGATCTTTGAATAGATTGTGTAAATATGCTAAGATGTCCCTTTTGTGTCTGTTCACAAAGCAGTTCCTGTGATCAGGTCATTATGCATGTTTTATGTTGTCCACAAAAAAAACACACACTGGTAGCAAGACTTTTCCACGACATTCTGTGAAAAGGTTGCTATGTTCTCTGCTTGCTGCCCACTATAAGATGTTCAATCGTTGCTTGGTCAATCAGGATGGTATCACCGATTCATGTCTTTTTTCGGGAATGGGCCATTCCATTAAATGCTCTCAAGAAGAAGGATATTTGTTTGGGGAAGGAAAGAGGAATGGCAGTTTTTGAGAAATTAAAGGTCTCATGCCACCAGACTTAAGTAAACTCTTGAAAGTTCAAATGGATGCAAGTAAAATCAATTTGTGTTAACACAAATGAGAACACGATTGCTTATGCTTCCCATTACTTCAAAGAACTGAAACATCATACCCCAAAAAGGAATGTCTTGCTGTAGTTTGGCCAGTAGAGAAGTGACGGCAGTACCTGGATCAGTACCCCAGTCCAACATCCCATCTGATGAGATGGGCTATCCTTCTCTGTGACTTCATAGTAAAGCAAAGGGCAATCCAATGTTGTTCCTCACTAATGTAGAATATGTGTAGAAGCCCAAGCTCAGAATGCCATATACCAGGCACAAGGTGATAATAGAAATGTACCCATCAGCTGGGAGGAAATCAGAAAGGTAGAAATGCCAAATGCATCCATTAAAAACCTTAAGCTGATGAATGTTGTAGATTGGCCAGAGATACATAATTATGTTTGGAAATACTGCAAGTTGTGCCATATCTGTCAGAAATACAAGCCATGGATCTCCAAGAATATTTACAATCTATGTTGGTGGTGGAGCCTGGCCATATATTGGGTACTGACCTTATGGACCCGTTCCCAAAAAAAGCCCAAGGTTGAATCAATACCTTCTTGTCATTGTGAATTATTTCAGCAAGTAGGTTGAGCTGTTCCCCATGCGGTCAACCAAAACACAGCTGACTGCCAACAGCCTCACCAAGGAGGTCATTACTCATCGGAAAACTCTGGCATATTTTGGGTTCAACAGAAGACTCCAGTTTACATCAGACTTTGCCAAGGCTGTGGTTTACCTTATTTTGAAGAACTAGACTCTATGTACACTATTTAAGTGCCTTCATTTCGGTTTTATTTAATAGTTGTATGCTGGCTTACCTGCTTAGAATTTACCTTGTTTGATAGGATGTCACATTATTTGTTTGTTTACAATCAGTATGTTTAATCATTGATTGGAGATGGATTTACTTTGGAACCTGATTTTTTCTTTGGCTGCTGTGACTTTGAATAAGACTAAGGTGTTTAAAACAGATGGGAGGTCACTATCAAGACCACCCTCATTCAGGTTTTGTATGTGTTGCAGTTGAGACCAGCTCATTCGAGTCCAAGCCCAGGCTGAGACCAGAAGAACTGGAACTGGACCAGAATAACTGGTCAAATTCATAGACTTCAATTTTGGTTTGTTCCTCACACAAAGTTATATGGCTCTAGAAGACTTTTAATACAGCTTGAACTATTAAAAGTAAATCTTTTGTATTTATATATTTTTAAAAAGTAATGTAATATTTCACAATGTCAGTCATAAATTTTGAACTGCTAATGAGCCCTAAAAACTTGGGCATGCACTTGATACAATCTTGTGTGGTTTCAAGTCATTTCCAAAAGGAAAAAATCAATCATTGGTAATATTGGGTATCAGTCAAATTTGGTGAAATAGATTTTGTGAGGTAATAATAATAACAATGATTATTATAATTCAATAATTTTCTACTGGATTCTAATTCACAAGCTTTCAATTACATTACAATCTGATGATGGACTGTCCCATTTGGTCAGAACAAACTATTAGCACGAACATAGCCTGAAAGTTACTTAGGTTTTTGGAAATGGAAATTGAGGTTGACGGCATACTCTACAGTAACTTACCATGAATAAATTACTACCTATAGAAACCTTGTGTGCTAAATAAGGGAAACATCCAAAATGTGCAGTATTGGGGTCCTCCAGGACCAGGCTCAAGAACCATCTCTCTGGCAGCATCAAGTAGACCAACCTATCATCTCAGCATATAAAACTAGGATAGCAGAAAATATTTTAACATTGCCAAAAATGACACTTCATTCATCTCTAATTGAAATGCTCATGAAAAAGCCCTCTGCAGTAGAAAGTCTGCAAACTCTCTGTTGCGTATCACACGCTGCATTTTGAAGTTGTTAGACGAAGCACTGGAGAAGGCCATCATGCGATCTTTCAGTTCTTGGAAAGTTCCCTCACGAACGAGCTGAACTCTCATTGGTCCGATGCTGCCCTTCATCCTGAAGGATCGGTAGATATCAGAGTCCTCCTGTAGGCAGTGGTCTAACTGTTGGATTTAAAAAGCAATCTGGAATATAACGAGCAGTTAAAGAGAAGGGTCTCTTCAAAGTTCTTGAATGAACATTATAGATAATCACCTTGTATCTTTGTTCCTCTGAGAGGTTCCTCACACCCTTTAGCTCAACAAACACAAGATAATGCGGCTGAGCTATTCCAGATGCACTGCCTACAGTAAACACAAACAACAAATTAAATGCAACATTTAATGCATTTCAGTATTACATAAAACATCAACCTTAAGAAAGTTCAATTCAAGTTCCAGATTCAATACAACTTACATTATACTGATGTTTACACAGACAGACACAGACATAATTCTATAACACTATTCACACATATAATAACAGCTGAAATATTCGCAAACTGCTATATAGAGTTTAAATTGTAATGTTCCTGGAACATTCCTTTAAAATACAAATGAATTCATAAAAGACGAACATTACCTAAAATGCCACTCTCAACGCAGCTGTAGTCTATTAGTCTGGCTCCTGGCCACTGTGTCACTGCCTTCTTAAGAGCCCCCAAAAACAGTGATTCAGACACTTTCTCACCACGCACGCTCAACATCTGACCGCGCCTGAACACACACGTTAAGCAAACCATTACACAGAAATGATGATTGATTAGATAAGTGCTTCTCAAAATCTCAGACAAGGTACCATCTTCAGCTTTTCCAGAATTAGGCAAAAAGAAATCTGCATGTATGAATTTGTTAGAAAGTGTAATGACTGTAGAAGCATACATAATAATATATACTGCTGCAAGGGCAAACAGAATAACACTGCTCCAGTGATTAGTCAGAATATACCACCAGTACTACATTAATATTATTTCAAGTTCATGCATTCCCTGGTAATCAGATCCACAATCTTAGCCTTGCTAGTCCCACACTCTACTGTTTGAGCTACAAGAATGAAGCTACTGCAGAAAACTTCACATCCCTATTCACATTTCGCACTGCCAAATAACTTGTAGACACATAAAAATATTAAAGATGTAACAAGAAATTTTAATTACAACATTTAAAAAATTTACCTTAAAAGTGTTGTGCTGTGTACCACCTGAGGACACTCAGTTGAATTAAACATTTGATTATATAATGTATAATAAAAATGTGTACCTATACTGAAACTCCACTTTTGGACACTGGTTATGAAACCCAACTACTTTCACAACATCTCCAATGCGATACCTGAAAAACACAGATGAGAGACTTTAGAGAATGTCCACTACATTGTTTCACCAATTTCCTCAATATTTACTTCCTCTAATTCTTTTTTTTTCTTTTCATTTTTAAAATATCCAATGCACTAATTCATGGCATCATCTGTGTCTTTAAAGAAAATGCTCAAAAACAGCATTACAGCACTGCCTGTTCACAGGTAAAGTAACTTAATGACTTATTCAATGCATTGTTCATGTTAATAACATTTCATAATTCTGTCAGCCATGCTCAAATGCTTGAAACATTGCATTTAAGCCCAAACAGTAAGTTTAACAGTAAAGCTTAAAAGTATACTTTCCTGTTTTATGTGTATGCTAAGGCAGTGATTCCCCACCCTGGTCCTGGGGGCACCCCAACACTGCATATTTTGCATGTCTCTTTTCTCTGACACACCAGTTTCAGGACTTGGGAGCAGGGGTGTCCAAACTCGGTCCTGGAGGGCCACTGTCCTGCAGAGTTTAGCTCCAACTTGCCTCAACACACCTGCCTGCCAGTTTCTAGTATGCCTACTAAGACCTTGATTAGCTAGTGCAGGTGGGTTTAATTGGGGTTGGAGCTAAACTCTGCAGGACAGTGGCCCTCTAGGACCGAGTTTGGACACCCCTGTCTTGGAGTCTCTACTAATGAGCTGATGACCTGAATCAGGTGTGTTTGATTAAGGAGACATGCAAAACGTGCAGTGTTGGGGTGCCTCCAGGACCAGGGTTGGGAACCAATGTGCTAAGGCAGGGGTGTCCAAAGTCAGTCCTGGAGGGCCGGTGTCCTGCAGAGTTTAGCTCCAACTTGCCTCAAGATACCTGTCTGGAAGTTTCTAGTATGCATAATAAGACCTTGATTAGCTGGTTCAGGTGTGTTTGATTAGGGTTGGAGCTAAACTCTGCAGGACACCGGCCCTCCAGGACTGAGTTTGGACACCCCTGTGCTAAGGTATGTGTTCAGTGTGCATGGTGTAACTATCATCATCCGCATAGTATGCGTGTGTAACATACATGTGCAATCCTATTTTTAAAAACATTTTTCTCTCACATGCGCCTTTAATAGTCACATTCTAAAAAGAATGTCCCAACCAGATATTTTAACTTCACTTCTGCGAAAATTTTAACATCAAATAAACATACTGTGACATTTACTTCGTTTTTTCCATTAATAATTAACAGTTTTCTCTATTTAAGACTATTAAGATCTTCACAGACAGATGGTAAAATAGCAGCAAAAGTAGACAATTTAAAGAAAACCCAGTTCTGTCATGAAAACTCTCTGAAAGGTTAGCATGTTAATATACTGTACATGGCAATGTTAATGTATTTGATCTTAGTGGTGAGTGTGTAAGACATGCTGCAGCTGCATATATAACATATGTGAAATTACCCTGTAGCAGATCTACACAGGTGGTGCTGGGGAAGGTGGAGGGTTTCTGAAGCATGCAGCAAACTGCTACAGCAAACACTGGCCAGGTATTTTAATGTTGAGCAGCAAGCTCACTGGCTGCTGATGCAACAAAAACCATTCGCTGCGCCATGTGAATAATGATGTTGTAACAAACGTTTGTAGATCGGGAAGAAGGAGGCGGGAACTGGCGAACATTTAAACATAAAACTTTAATAAATAAATAAACACATAACGAAAGTAAAAGCGGCAGCCCCTCACGGACGACTGCCGCATAAAACAACAACATAAAATCCAGGCCTGGTCCTCTCTCATCCTTCACTGTCGCTACTCCTCCTTTTATCCTTCTGGAGCTCCTCCGTGGGACTCGAGACCGGTGAGTGGCGCAGGTGTCGCTCATTATCATTAACTCCACCGGCTTCGCTCCGTTCCCACGGCTCTCGGCCCCGCCCCACTCGTCACAGATGTGATTAAATCAGGCTGAGTTAGGATGTTTTGGCCTGTGCCATCAAGAGTTTCATGACAGAACTTTGTTTTAAACGTGTAGAAGCAGGATCATGTACCTGACCTGAATAATCCTGAAGCGTTGGTGACCAGCAACTCATAGTTATGTCCTTCTTGAAGCTGCTCCATCAGGAGAGTTTTGGGCTGTTCTGAATCCAGATCCTTCTCTGGTATAAACTCACAGAACATGGAGCGAGGACACAGGAGATATTGTCTGCTCTCCTGCTGAGGCCACAGGTTCACACCTATCAGGCCTGAAACATGAATTACAGACCATTATATACAGCTAATGCATCCATGTGAACTGTACTCTATGCCGGTATATGGCTCATTTACAACTTTACACATGCATGTTGCCATTTACTGTGTTGTGGTGCGTTTCTCAAAAGCATCGTTATCTAACTATAGTCAAAAGTTCCAATGAACTGTATTGGTAACAACAGAACTTGCGACCATAGTTGCTTTTGGGAAACACACTCCAGGAATGACTTCCAAAAACATTAAAAAATCGTAATTATTTTAAATTTTGACCAGTAGTATACCTTCAGTAATCCTAGGGAATACGCTACAAATAAGCATTCTGTAATCAGAAACGTAACCCTTCCAACCCTGCCCATGGAAAAAGCAATAACACAAAGACCTATCATGGCTCTATCATGGCTTATCACTTTAAAATATCACTATCCACTATCCAGTTCAGAAATGTACACACATGCATCCACATACAAACACACCTTCAGTGGCAGCGTAGAAAGGGGAGTAGAATGGGATATCTTTACAGTAGTGCCGCCGTAACATCTCCCCATAAATCTGGTTGGAGCCCGAATCCACTGTCAGAACCAGGTGTAACTGGGGCCATATCCTGAGTGCGATCCCCTCAAAGCCTTCCTCAAACTGGGCTGTGAGCTCAGCGGCTCTCTCCGGATCTGGCTTCATCAGTTTCTCTAGAGCATGGCGTACATCAGCCTTCAGGCTCAGACCGGAGTTGATCATGCCCACTTCCACATCCACCACAAGATCTTTCCAACGTTCCTAAATGCAGATACACAGATTGCTACTCGGGATCTTTCTGATCTATTCAGTGTCAGTTATAAAAAAACTGATTAGACAAATCTGGGAGCGGGACAAGAATCTCAAGTGTAATGCCACTTCTTCCAATTCTGTTGCACTTCATTAACCTGTATTCATTCATGGTAAAGCTGTGTTTTTTGAACATGTACAGAGTGGGGCCCAACAGTCTGAGACTACACTGAAAAACTTCAATTTTCCTCTTTTACAACAGCAAAAGTTTTGAAACATTTATGATTTAAAATGAATTCTTCATTATGCCTTGGTCACTAATTGAATAAGCAAATTTAGCATTCCTGTTCACCTGATAGCATTATACAAACATTTAAACCTTAAAATAACAATGATACAAAATAAATGATGATAATAATAATAGAGATGCACTACTAGGTGATCATTCAAAAATGCAATGATGGTTATTTAATTTGCAATAAATAATTTAATATAGAAGCATTTTCAATAGTGGTCTCAGACTTTTGGACCTCACTGTACCTGCAGGGCTCTGAAGGCATAAAAGACGGTAGAGCAGAAGTTGGATTCCAGCATGCCAAGATTGCGGTCTTTCAGCCCAAACAGCAGATGGAGATACAAGGCGTCTCTCTCATTCAGCACCTAGAGACATAACCAACAGTGTCTTTTAGATTCTATAAATTAGTGTTCTGATCAGATCTATGGTTAAACAATTTTTTATTTTAGTTGGTAGGCTCGTTTATCCAAGCTGACTTCCAGTGCATTCACAGCAGGGTTGTGGGCTTGAGTTTCATGACTTGTACTTGACTTGGATTGAAGTAACAGCATAATCAATCAGACATTATCAAGAAGAGGACTTGAGACTCAACCTGGAAAGACTAAAATCTTTTAACATTTCAGATCGTTCTGAGCAAAAACTGTATTTTTCATTCTGTTTCCAGTGTTCTAAGATCTGCTGTCCACCACGTTACAGATAAGAAGGAAATAAAAGTTCTGAAAATAACATTATATCAGTCACTACTAAATGTTTTTCAGAGACAGATGCAGTTGTAACTAAAATGTTTTTGTTTTTTTAAATGGTCTACATAGCAATGGAGTGGTTAACACAGGGAGAGGGGGGTGAGTTTTACTGCAGTAAGTTTAATGTTTGACCCTTCTTTGAATATTTGGTTTCTGACCCATTAAAATCTCTTTTAATTCATAATTATTTAGCCTATAAATCAATTGAACAATTTAATCATATGACATTATGCCTTTTTTTTGGTACTTTGAAACTGTTTGAAACTGTGCAGCAAATCAGTGATTCATTGAGAGTAGACAGTGTCTTATTAAAAAGCAAACAGTTCTGTTGGACTGACATTCATTATACTACATTATGCAGACATTGACTTTATTTTGTCTCAGCATTTGAATAAAAAAACTGTAGAAACAAGTGCGTGTTCATCAGGGTTATTACAGTTATAACATTTCAATAATTCAATTCAGTTTCAGTTCATTTAGTTTTTCTTTTACTTTTTTTATTTTATGGCTGCTACAATTAACAAACCAACTGGAATTATTGAAAAGCTTTTCATGGTCTTATTGCTGTCTAGTGGCATTTTCATGTTTCTTGCAGTTGGCTTCCAAAATGATTTTGTGGCCATTTATATTTTACTTTACTTAGTTTTTGAATTTCAAGTATGTTAGTTTTTATTTTTATTCCAGCTAACGAAACGTTTTCATTTAGTTTAGTTACCAATAGCACTTGTTTTATAAAAATACCTTTCAAAAATCTTGCCCATATTTGTCTAAGTGAATACAAATGTGCAGCAAATCAATGATTAATTTCCCCACTAAACAATTCATTTAATTTTCAAATTAAAATTAATTTAATTTTGTTTTGAATTCTCATATGAAATTGAACTGAGAAGTGAACATCTTTTAAAAGCCTACCTGATATAAATTAGTATAAATGTACAAAAATAATAAATACTCTTGACAGTGATTTTGGCAAAGATAACTAATGACTTGTTTAAGACTTGAAGTCTAAAACAAGTTGAGGACTTCACTTTGATTTGTCTGTCTTGATGAGGGACTTACTTGTGACTTGCAAAACAATGGCTTGGTCCCACCTGTGATCAAGGTGTAAGTATGTGTGCTCAATCAATGGGACGAAGACAAATTTTTTCTTGATTTTCCTCTAATCTCCAGAGTTTTAGATTTGTAATCAAACAATTCACAAGTGGTTAAAGTGCACATTCTCAGATAATATTAAACAGTATCTTTATATATTTTGGTTTTAACATGTGAAAATGACAACACACATTGCATAATTAATTAAATTTTTCAGCCTCGATCAAACCTACTTTTTAAACAATTGAGTACAATTTAAAGCTGTGCTTTTTTGTATTGTGCTTTATGTTTTTGCCTGGACATTAAACTGAGTAAACATTTATATTTTACTTTACTTAGTTTTTGAATTTCAAGTATGTTAGTTTTTATTTTTATTCCAGCTTTAGTCATCTGTCCAACATTTATTCAGACCCTATGCTTGCTCTTGTAAGTACTTCTCGACAAACGTATCCTTCTAGAACCCACTGAGTTAAACAGACCCCCTAATGCAGGGATGTCAACTTCGGTTATGGAGGTGCACTGTCATGCAGAGTTTAGCTCCAATTCTAATCAAACATTCCCAAAAAATCTAACCAAAGCCTTGAGGTTTGCTAGAGAGTTACAGGCAGGTGTGTTTGATTAGAGATGGACATTATGGCAGCCTGTAATGGCTGAGGAGGACTATGTTTAAAAGGTACTGGCATTTGTACAAGTTGAAAATAAAATGTATGACAATACCCTTTAATAAAAACCTGGGAATGTGCACTTTAATCAGTTGGGAATTGTTTGATTCCAAATCTAAGAAGAGCGTGTGTACACAGCACCGTTTTCAACTAAAAATGGAAAACGTTTTATGCGTTTTGGTCGTTCACTTACACAACAACAGCATTTTGGGGGTCTAAAAACACAAACTTTTGAAAATGGGTTTCAAAGTGCAAATTTTTGAAAACAATTATCAGATGTTATTGTCCCTGTGTAAACTATAAAAATGCAAAATTGTGAAAACGCTGACATTATGTGCATGTGTATTACGTCTACTGTACAGATATGTGCCCAGGCGCATGGTGTATCTTTACAAAGTGACATCGCCAACTACTGGCCTGATAATAACATAATACAGCGTTTTTAGCCGTTTTCGTGGATCCATGTGTACTGAGATAGTTTTGACAACGTGTGGCACTGTATTTAGCATAAATACATTTATTGTAATGTGTTTTTACTCTTGTTAGAGGAGCTGTGTAGTTTTACTGAGTATCAAGAATATTAACAACTTTTACTCTCTACTTCACTTCACTAAACACTACAAGTTTCTTAGCTTAAGCCAGGACTAGGCCTTAGTTAAATTAAGATATTTAAGCAACTTTTACAAAAATGCCTTGGAAGAAAACATTACAGGTGTGCATCTTGACACAGAACAATGACACTGACATATTTTAAGATATGTCAGAGCAAGATATTTTCAGTTGAGACAGCTCAAACATGCATTTTAGTCTGGGACTAGCTTAAGCCTTGTCTGTGAAACGGGGGGTAAGGCTTTTACTCAAGTTGTTTTGGAATTGGTGACTTGTAACTTGTAATGGTGTAATTTTAACTGCTAGGTATCTGTACTTTTACTCAAGTATGGTTTTCAGGTACTCATTACACCTCTGGCTATTATTATCACTAAATATCATGTTAAATTTCTATTCATCTCCCACCTACCTGATAGACAGGTGCTGGCGTGGTGTACAGATGCAGCATGTGTTTAGAGGAGGCAGGAGTTGAGGAGTTGGGGCCAATAGGAATACCTGCCTCACTCAGACGAAAAATGGGCGAGTAAAAGAGCTTCAGGGTTTTCTGGAGACAGTCAGTGGCTGGAAAGGCTTGCATCATGGCATCTAGACAAATTGTCACCCCCTGCCAGAAAAGTGCACAGAAATAATAGACAGCTTCCTCTCGAGCTCTTTGGAAAACAAACAAAAACTTGACAGGCTGTTGGAGTACATATTCAGTGCTGTCTGCTAGATTGGAAGTATGATAAATATATTACTTTCATTGTTCACAAAATATGGTAAATTAGCTTGATATTCAACTCACTTGTTGCTAGTTGGTTTTTATTGCCCTATTACCGGTACTTGTAAACATGTATTAAGGAATCTGACATTGTACAGTGGGTATAGAAAAGAACCACCCTCTTTAAAATAATCACATTTTGCTGCTTTGCAGCCTGAAATTAAGACGGACAGTTTTTGTTTTATCCAGCTGTATTTACTCAGTGCAACTTATAACATCGAAGTGAACAATATAACACCAACATATCAGAAAAAAATAAAAAAAACAGAATCAGTTGGAAGTTGGAAAAAGGATCAACCCTTGTGTAAGTTTTTTTTTATTTTTTTTAACCACCTTTTGTTTTAATTACAGCCTTTAGTCTGTTGGGATATGTCTCTACTAACATCTAGACTTTGGAATATTTGCCCACTCTACTTTGCAGAACTGCTCAAATTCAATTAAATTTGATGGTGACCTGTTGTGGACTGCAGACTTCAAGTCATCCCACAGATTTTCAATGGGCTTTAAGTCTGGGCTCTGACAAGGCCATGCAAGGACATTCACCTTTTTCTCCTTCAACCACTGTGTGCTCAGTTTTTCTGTGTGCTTTGGGTCATTGTCATGTTGGAAGGTAAAACTTCTTCCCATTGACAACTTTCTAGCAGAGGGCAGCAGATTTTCCTCAAGAATTTGACGGTATTTTTCCCCATCCATTTTTCCTTCTATCCTGACAAGTGCCCCAGTCCCTGCTGCAGAGAAACACACCCATGCTTGGAATGGTATTATTTGGATGGTGAGCTGTATTGGATATAACCTTTGGTGTTTAGGCCAAATAATTCAATTTTATTCTAATCTGTCTCAGAATCTTCAAGGTGCGTTTTGGCAAAGCTCAGTCGTGACTGCATTTGGCCGTTCTTGAGGAGTGGCTTTTTTTTTTGCAACCCTCCCATACAAGCCACATTTGTGATATTGTCATCACATGCGCACATTGACCACTCTTTGTCATAAATTCCTGCAACTGTTTCATAGTTGCTGTAGGTCTCTTGGTAACCTCTCTGACCAGTTTCCTCCTGGCTCTTTCATCCAGTTTGGAACGACGTCCTGATCCAGGGAGGGTCTGTGTTGAAAAAATTACCTTCAATTTCTTAATAAATAATTTTTTTGTATCCATCTCCTGATTTGCGCCTGTCCACAGCTTTATCCGGGTGATCTTTTGATGGGTGCCCATAGTTTTTTAAAAGTGACGTGACGTGACGTGACATGTGGCCAAGTATGGTGACCCGTACTTGGAATTAGTGCTCTGCATTTATCCCATCCAAAGTGCACACACACAGCAGTGAACACACACAAACCGTGAACACACACCCGGAGCAGTGGGCAGCCATTTATGCTGCGGCGCCCGGGGAGCAGCCCTGCCGGTACGAGACTCGAACCCGCAACCTTTGGGTTTCGAGTCCGACTCTCTAACCATTAGGCCACGACTTCACATAGTTGAGTGTTTGCTTCCGTTGCACTACCATGGACTGAAAAGATCCACGAAAGCTCTTTTCATGCTGAGCTAATCAAAATGATCACAGCTGATCACAGTTGAAAGTCTGGCTTTGTATGCCATTGAGAAGGTGATTAGCTACACCTGATTGAGTTTACAAGTCATTTTTAGGAGGGGGTGATTCTTTTTCCAACTCAGTGATTCTAGTTTTTAATTTTTTTCTGACATGTTGGTATTACATCCTTCACTTGGATGTAATAATGCTGCCTTCACGTGCTATCGGAATTATTGTAAATACGAGTTTCCTAATCGGAAATTAGACGTGAATGCCTCTCAAGACGTATTTACTACTTGGAAATTCCGAAATAATTTTGATACCAGTTTCCGAGTTGGGCGGGTCATAATCTTTAAACATGGTGGAGGGGACAACCATTGCTGCTGTCAATGCTGTTCTCACAACAACTACATCCCTTTGTCTTGTAGTCTAAAGTAGTGTATTTATAGGCTAGATATGAACGATCATTCGAAGCATATTGTATGTTTTATAAGCAGTGAAATAAGCATGTATTTGACCGAAATTCCAGAATTGTCAGCAAACTGCATGTATAGAGCGGTGAATGTTTATATGATTGTCAACCAATGGGATGCTACATTTTATTCTTTCCGACATTAAAGCACTTGAATATGACAAGCTCGTAATCACGACTTCATAAGTGGGAAATAGGACATTTCCGATAGCACGTGAAGGCAGCAT
>NW_015662182.1:300275-304918 GCF_001515625.1 Sinocyclocheilus rhinocerous | reverse complement strand
AGATTTTCCTCAAGAATTTGACGGTATTTTTCCCCATCCATTTTTCCTTCTATCCTGACAAGTGCCCCAGTCCCTGCTGCAGAGAAACACACCCATGCTTGGAATGGTATTATTTGGATGGTGAGCTGTATTGGATATAACCTTTGGTGTTTAGGCCAAATAATTCAATTTTATTCTAATCTGTCTCAGAATCTTCAAGGTGCGTTTTGGCAAAGCTCAGTCGTGACTGCATTTGGCCGTTCTTGAGGAGTGGCTTTTTTTTTTGCAACCCTCCCATACAAGCCACATTTGTGATATTGTCATCACATGCGCACATTGACCACTCTTTGTCATAAATTCCTGCAACTGTTTCATAGTTGCTGTAGGTCTCTTGGTAACCTCTCTGACCAGTTTCCTCCTGGCTCTTTCATCCAGTTTGGAACGACGTCCTGATCCAGGGAGGGTCTGTGTTGAAAAAATTACCTTCAATTTCTTAATAAATAATTTTTTTGTATCCATCTCCTGATTTGCGCCTGTCCACAGCTTTATCCGGGTGATCTTTTGATGGGTGCCCATAGTTTTTTAAAAGTGACGTGACGTGACGTGACATGTGGCCAAGTATGGTGACCCGTACTTGGAATTAGTGCTCTGCATTTATCCCATCCAAAGTGCACACACACAGCAGTGAACACACACACACCGTGAACACACACCCGGAGCAGTGGGCAGCCATTTATGCTGCGGCGCCCGGGGAGCAGTTGGGGGTTCGGTGCCTTGCTCAAGGGCACCTCAGTCGTGGTATTGAAGGTGGAAGAGAGCACTGTACATTCACTCCCCCCACCTCCAATCCCTGCCGGTACGAGACTCGAACCCGCAACCTTTGGGTTTCGAGTCCGACTCTCTAACCATTAGGCCACGACTTCACATAGTTGAGTGTTTGCTTCCGTTGCACTACCATGGACTGAAAAGATCCACGAAAGCTCTTTTCATGCTGAGCTAATCAAAATGATCACAGCTGATCACAGTTGAAAGTCTGGCTTTGTATGCCATTGAGAAGGTGATTAGCTACACCTGATTGAGTTTACAAGTCATTTTTAGGAGGGGGTGATTCTTTTTCCAACTCAGTGATTCTAGTTTTTAATTTTTTTCTGACATGTTGGTATTACATCCTTCACTTGGATGTAATAATGCTGCCTTCACGTGCTATCGGAATTATTGTAAATACGAGTTTCCTAATCGGAAATTAGACGTGAATGCCTCTCAAGACGTATTTACTACTTGGAAATTCCGAAATAATTTTGATACCAGTTTCCGAGTTGGGCGGGTCATAATCTTTAAACATGGTGGAGGGGACAACCATTGCTGCTGTCAGTGCTGTTCTCACAACAACTACATCCCTTTGTCTTGTAGTCTAAAGTAGTGTATTTATAGGCTAGATATGAACGATCATTCGAAGCATATTGTATGTTTTATAAGCAGTGAAATAAGCATGTATTTGACCGAAATTCCAGAACTGTCAGCAAACTGCATGTGTAGGGCGGTGAATGTTTATGATAGTCAACCAATGGGATGCTACATTTTATTCTTTCCGACATTAAAGCACTTGAATGCGACGCTCGTAATCACGACTTCATAAGTGGGAAATAGGACATTTCCGATAGCACGTGAAGGCAGCATAAGTTGCACTGAGTAAATAAAACAAAAACTGTGCCTGTCTTCATTTCAGGCTGCAAAGCAACAAAATGTGATTATTTGAAAGGGGGGTGATATACCCATTGTACTTTCTCCATATCTTTACCCAAGTTTGAAAAGTGCCATTACTTTTGCCATTTATTGTTTGGTGCCACTAGTAATGCAGACATAATTTTGTACTTATAAGAATGTGTATGTGTTGTGACCTGTAGGAAGAATTCTGTGTTGGTGTCTTTGGTGCTCAAAAGCATACGGCTGGATCCAGACGTTCCTGATGTCATAGCCAGAATAAGAGGCTTTTCCGATATTAAAACATTCTGCTCTCCTTTAGCCACACGCTCCACAAAATTTTCATAATGGTTGTAATCCGTGACCGGATGGTGCTGTTGAAATGTTTCGGTGTCTGAAATGATACAATAAAAACTACATCATACATTTTATGACAAGATGGTAGCACATCTCACTGGTTATTTCCATTCCATAGAAGCAAAGACGTAAAATGTAAATGCACTGCACACAACACTGTGAATTTTCTTTATACTACTCAAACATATGATTCTATTATATGTTAAATTAAAAAAATAACTATATCCTACATATCAGTGGCTTGCTGTCAGAACCTTCAAAAATGTATTAAACGCATAAATTATTAACTTATTTAAATTATTAAATAAGCTGTGTCAACGTAATATTTTAGTTTTTTCTATTTTATATAGAAGGTTGTATTAGGTTGTGCAGACACAGAAGCAAAGTGTCAAAGCATCTCGAAAACACCTTGGACAGATGTCCAGTCCATCGCAGAGCAAATTTTCTGAATTATTTTCAGAAATTAAAGGATGGCACTAAAAAACAAAAGTGATATGCATTTTTTGCAAAGCTACATTTAAGTATCACCAGAGTGATTTGTCTTTGTGCAGTCTTTGTTCAAGTGAAAAACTCAGGTGCTACTGTTGAGACATCAGGTATGTCAGTCGACATTACTTCAATGCTTCAATGTTGTAGGAGTGGGCCATTAGCCAAGCAAACAAATGAAAATGTAATGAGACTGTAGTTAAATGGACAACTAAAAACGGCCACCCAGCTCATACAGTAGAATATATATATATACATACATATACATATATGTATGTATATATATACATACATATATGTATATATATATATGTGTATATATATATATATATATATATATACATACATATATACATATACATATATATATACACATATATATATATACATATATATATATATATATATACATATACATATATATATAATCGTTAAAATCAATCACCTTTAATTGATCTGAACTCGTAGTTCTTGCCGTAAACGGTGTCGGAGTGTTTCTGCAGACGCTGGAGCAGAGTTTCCTCCTGAACGCGATTAATGTCCCGTGTGTCTGACTCTAGTCTGTTTCTCTGGCGACTCCCCAGCCAACCCACTGCTTTCACAGCCACATACTGAGCCAAAAGACTCGATATGGAGCGATTCTTGATCTTTATCTTCCATAGAAGAGCCATACAGCAGAGACACAGGAGCAAAAGTGAGCCCGCAGGAGCTGTTACACAAAACACAACAGCATTGACAGCGGTTGAACGGTAGTGGGCGCCAATAACACATTTAACAACGGATCAAATATTGGGCCTCATCTTCTTCCATTTAAAAATGTAAAAACGTACTCAGCTCTAAAAATGTGTAAATATACTCAATGATTTTATAATTAAAATGTAAACAATATATAACGTTAATCATTTATACAATTTAGATGTAGTCAAAAAAAAAGCCAAATTTTCGCTATTCTGGCAGCTCCTCTTTTTTTACAGTCTATGCTCCTCACCAAGAAGTACTGCACTTCTGATGGTAATACGTTGACATACTGTGCTATTTGGTTGCCTACTTTAAGGCACTTGAAATGATATGAATGTCTATAAAATGTCTATAAAACATGCTTATAATGTTACTTTTTTACATTGTTTGTTACGCACAAAGCAACCAATAATAAAATTGTATCTGCGTATTTTGGAATCAAAGAAATTGTTCTACACACTCACCACATGTAATGGTCACGGCCAATAATGCAATAAAACATGGTAATATGATCCACAAACGCTGATGTGTCTGCATCATTGTGACGGACTTGTCATGATTGAAAACTGAAAGCAAACACTGAAAACAACTTCATCTTCTTCTTCTTTGGGTTTTAACGGCAGCTTGCATCCTTAACGTTGCATTACTGCCATCTTCTGGTTCTAGTTATTTCCCGTATACTGTACTTTAGTCATCATATTCTTGTCATGAGTCCCGTTTTAGTCAGAAAGCAAATCAAATATTTAATTCCTTGTTCACTCCTACTGCAGTCCATTATATTATTTACTCCACGTCCTGTTAGTCCTATTTTTTCCATGTCATTTCTCATATCCATCCTCCATAATTCATATTTTGAACAATTCACTGAAAACAAGAGAAGGGTATAACTGCAGCCCGGAGATCTCCAAATGGGGGCGGGAACTCCAAAACGGGGTGGGAGCTCCAAAATAGGGCGTGGCTTCCTCCCATTGACAGACAGGCACATGACACGCATGCGCAATTTTTTCCCCAATCCACTTCAGTGCAAACTCCGCCCCACAGCTGATTCTAAAGATTTTATTGGTTGTGTCAATTAAAGTGTTGATTTCCTACACTATGCTACAAAAATGCTAACCCCTAAACCTACCCCACACCTGACCCTAACCTTAACCAGTGAAATTGACTGCACGGCGGGATTGGCGCTGAATAGCGTGGTAAAGAAAGATGCAGTTCAGGAGATAAACAGTTAATAAGATTATGCGATATGAGATCGTTCCGTAACTCCCCAACCGGACCTCACCGGACAATGGCACCTTTTTAGTTACACCCAGCGTCACTACACCCTCCTACCCTGCGAAATTCGTGCCCCGGGATGCCCCCGTTGCTTGGAACAAAGCGATAGA
>NW_015662182.1:297418-297696 GCF_001515625.1 Sinocyclocheilus rhinocerous | reverse complement strand
AGGTTCAAACTCCAGTCTGAACACCACTGGCCACGAGCTTTGGGCTCTGCTCTCACGGAGAATATTTACTTATATAGCATATTTTATTTTAGATTAACTAGAAACCGTTACATTTATAGTTTTATTTTGAAACGTAAATCAATAACAATTGGCTGGAGCCAGAGCCAATGGTGAAAGTCTTTGCGCGAGGAGACCCCGCCCCATTTTGGAGGTTCTGCCCACTTTTGGAGTTCACGCCCCATTTTGGAGATCTCCGGTCTGCAGTTATATCTACTTGG
>NW_015662182.1:295338-297120 GCF_001515625.1 Sinocyclocheilus rhinocerous | reverse complement strand
TGTACATTAAATGAAATTAAGTTGTTTCATTGCTTTCTCTGTCTTCAACCCCAACATTTTAGCTTTTCTTGTGCTTCAGGTCAGAACACAGCTCATTCCCTTTGAAATACTGGAAGAAAATCAAAATAATACAGCTTTAAGCACCTTTTTTACCATCATTGAGAAAATTGAATAAAACCAGCATATTATTTATTTATTTATTATGTTTATATTATTTGTATATATTGTATATATCTATAATATTTATTTAGGCTATGTATATTAGTGCTGTGTTCAAAATATCGATACGACAATGTATCGTCAGAGAGATTTGACGATACGAGTATCGATACAGCTGGCCCTGTATCGATACTGTGGCACGTGTGCAGCAGTGGACCACGCTTAATTTGTTTCAAATTTGAAAAGTGCGAGGTTTCCAAAAAAGAATGAATAGAGCATATATAGGCTACAACAAGGTTTAATCTGGCCGCAGAGGAAAACAACTGGGTTGCCTGATATAAAGAAACGTAATCCCCAAAACAGAATAAATTCAGACATAATTTAACTAAAATTAAAATAAATAACAAATACAAATAATACAAATCAAATGACAGTAGTTTATCAGTAATCCTAAAAAATCTGTGATCTGCGAGCAGCTGACCGACGCCTCCTCTGAGCTGTTGATCCAATCAATGTTAAAACGCCGATGAAAGCGGTAAGAATTACGTGAAACACTGCTGATGTTCGCGCAGTAGTGAGGGCTCTTTAAATTTTGGCGCTGTTGTGAAGACGCATGTCACGTGACAACATCAACATGGCGGATGTAGTACGTCCGAATTCCATTCATACTACTCTCATTCATACTATATAGAACGTACTTTTTTAACGGTCGAGTAGTACGTTCAAATTCAAAATGTAGTACCTACTAAGCAGTATGCGATTTCGGACGCACCCTCTCTCTACAGCTCTGGTTATATCTACTTGGAGAGGAGAACAACTTCTTTTGTGCAACGGTAGGAGCAATCGCGCCACCTAATGTTCGTGTTCTGTTGAAATACCGTAGTCCACACTGCAGTGGCAGCTTTTTGATTTACAATCTGTCACACATTATTCACAGCTGCCACTCAAAGGGGGATATCATATCTGTAGAAGTTCACTTGACATTACTTGTGTGACTATGTATCATGTAGGTTCTTGAGCTGGCACAGAGAATGATGGAGAAAGTAGTTTGTCTCATCATAAACCAGATTCACGAGATTTATGGCATGCAAGGAATAGTTCACCCAAAAAATTAAAATTACCCCATGATTTGCTCACCCTCAAGCCATCCTAGGTGTATATGACTTTCTTCTTTCAGACAAATACAAACGGAGTTATTTGGTTAGAGAATCGGACTTGTAACCCAAAGGTCATGGGTTCGAGTCTCAGTACCGGCAGGGATTGTAGGTGGGGGGAGTGAATGACCAGCGCTCTCTTCCGCCTTAAATACCACAACTGAGGTGAGACCCTTGAGAAATCCCCCAACTGCTCCCTAGGCGCCGCAGCAAAATTGACTGCCCACTGCTCTGTTTGTGTGAACTGGAATGGGTTAAATGCAGAGCACAAATTCTGAGTATGGGACACCATACTTTGCCTCACGTCACGTTTACTTTAAAGGGGTCATATGATGTTGCTAAAAAGAACATTATTTTGTGTATTTGGTGTAATGAATTGTGTTTATGCGGTTTAAGGTTCAAAAAACACATTATTTTCCACCTACTGTACATGATTGTTTCTCCTCTATGCCCCGCCTTTCTGAAACGC
>NW_015662182.1:283937-295274 GCF_001515625.1 Sinocyclocheilus rhinocerous | reverse complement strand
CCAAACAAAGTAGTTTAGCTTTCACAACGAAACACACAGCGCCTTCACGTCATGGCGGCGGCGGCAACAATACAGCGAGAATAAAAGTTATGCCTTCTTTCTTTGCGTGAACATTTGGGCGGCATTATGCAAATCTTCCCACATCGTGACGGCGTGTTAGAACGAGCTGTTTTAGGTAGTTGTGGTTGACTATTAACTTTTATAAAGAATATCTCTTTGGATTTGAGACTTTAGTCTTTGCAACTTTACAGATCTTCTTTATGCACCAAGAGCTTGTAACACTCCAAAAGAACGAGCTGTTTTAGGTAGTTGTGGTTGACTATTAACTTTTATAAAGAATATCTCTTTGGATTTGAGACTTTAGTCTTTGCAACTTTACAGATCTTCTTTATGCACCAAGAGCTTGTAACACTCCAAAGAGAAAGGAAAAATGGAAATCGCATCATATGACCCCTTTAAAAAATGTCCTGGATCTTTCCAAGCTTTATAATGGCAGTCAGGCCCGTAACCAGCTATGAGGCCACCGAGGTCCGGACCGCCGTAAATTTTTCATGTTCAAAAATAAAATTTGTTCTTTGAATGACCAACTTGCTGTTAAACTGCTCATATGAATGCCTGCATGACATGCATAATTCAGTTTAGACAGTTTGGAAGAATGTTTAGCGTCCCTGTTATGAAAATGATCGCTGCGAGACGCTGACGGAGTGAACGAGGATTGAGAGAGTTGTTGTGAGTGAGGGCGCGGGCGCAGGTGCAATCCCTGGGGTTATTATAACACAATTCTTTAACACCAACCCCCATGCCTTGAGCATGAATAAATCTTGGGGTAATTTTCATTTTTGGGTGAACTATCCCTTTAATCAGTACTGCTGATGAAAAAAATGGGATAATCTTAAATAAAAGACAAAAGATAAAAGCACGATTTGCATGTGAGCATCTTTTCTTAATTAGCTGCATACCAAATAACTAAAGTAATGGACATTCATTGTTAATTAGAGAAGAGTACAGACTGCTGAAATGAAATTCTAGACAACACAAATAAAAATGAAAGTATTTGTGTAACCATGAAGTAAACTGTCCATTTGCCTATACAGGACTTGAGTTGCCCCAAAAAAAGCAGAGAGGGGGATGAAATCACTGTTGCTACCTGGAAGTGGTACAGTCTGATGGATGAGGTAACTGGACCCCAGACCATCTGTGACTCCACCTGGCCTCATTTCCTCATTCTCCCAGGATGCAGCAGTGGTTTCACCTCTCTGGTGACTCATGAGACTCAATGAGAGACGTGATCTGCATAAGGTCACCCCAAAAAGGTGAAGGATAGAGACCAATGACATACTATTTGAGGTCCACAGAAAGGGATGAAAGGCTGGAGATAATGGAGAGGGAGGACGGAAGACAGACAGAGAGAGAGAGAGAGAGAGAGCAGAAGACAGGGAGATATAGGGAGATAGGTGTATGGGAGAACCACTTCCTCCTGTGATTATGGAATAAAACATAGCTGCCATTTTGTTTCTCTCTTCTGCCCCACATACAGCATTGTCAGCCAGTACTACAAGTGCATTCTAATCAGTGGTCTAAATTTGTCTCCTCTGTCTGCATCCATGATGTCATCCTTTAAGACGCTGCTATGCAGAGCTGTACAGCATGCCTCTACCTCTAGTGCATAAATAGGATGAACTTCCAGCACTTCCCGTGCCACCTGGTTTTCAGAAACCGAAATGTCCTCTCCACAACACTGTATGCTTTTGACAGGTGGTGGTTAAAAGATTGCTGATGTGTGAAGAAGTCATCAGTTTAATTTGCAGGGACAGACAGGGGGAATCCATCATCACCAGTAGCCAGGGGGTGTATAAAACCTTGTGATAGATGGGACTGTTTTAAAACTCTGGCATCATGAACATACCCAGAAAATACTAATGATTTTGGAATGTGCAAGCAAAGTTTGCCCGAGGAGATGATTAAGCCTCTACCTAATGGTGAGTGAGGACATGTTGAGCATGAAAGCTAACATTAGGTGCATCCCAAATCGCGTACTTATGCACTATTCTATGACGTTTTGTAGTATAATTAGTGCGAGTACTGCATTCACACTGAAAATTTCAAAAAGAAAAAGTGCACTTTAAATACCCGAATGATGCACTTAAATAACCGAAAAAATTAAGTGTGGAATGTTGGACACTTCATGCAATCAACTGCCGCAGCTTTAATTACGTAGCGAAGGGGGAGGGACTACCAGACTCCAATGCTGAATGACAAAATAAACATATAACTCATACACTACATGGTTGAGTACATAGTGCATAAGTACAGGGTGTATAAGTGCATAGTGTATAGTGCGTCATTTGGGACGTTGATATTGACTAGTAAAACATTTAAATCAATTTTCATTGTCAGTTTGGGTAATAAGCTAACGCTAGGAGTGTTTCATTATGTGTGTTTTACATAATTTGCCTTCGACTGGGAAAAGGCTTAAACTTCAGGTTAGTAAAAAATGCTATGGTGTTGGAGACAATACTACCCTTCTAATCTCGTACACTAGATGGTACAGTACACAGCGCATAGTGTAAGTGCATAGAGTATAGTGCAACTTCGACTGTGTAATGTGTTTATGAATAGAATGTGTTTATGCACTGAGCTCAAATAATTAACTTGAATAAACTACAGTTCAGAGTATCCGGGCTTCTTGGAGGTCCTAGGTGTGGCCCTATAAAGGGGTACCACCTGGGGACTCCCTAGTTCTACTGTGCGACCGAAATGGAAATGGAAAAACCTGGGGGGGAGTGACTGTGAGGAATGACCTGTCTGCTTTGAACTTGAGTGGTGTTCTGTCCTTGGACTTCTCTGCACATCAGGGATTGGCCATAATGTACACCATGTTCAAGGTGGTGTAATGTATTTGGTACCAATGCACCTTAGGCCAATGAACAATGATTGTCTTTGCTGTCATACCATCTGACATACAGTCGTGTGTTTTGGACACTTGGGTAAAGAGAGGAGTTGTCAACTGATAAGATTAAGAGGCTACCGGACAGACCCGGGAAACCCAAACAAGTTTGTTAGGGTGAACTGGGAACATTTGTCCAGATGATCTTTTACTACTACCAATGGAGAAACTACTACTTTATATCAAGGAAGCTGAGGACATGGAGTCCAAGTAGGCCCTGTTTAAAGCCTCTTTTGCGAAGGGGATTGCTTGAAACTTGAAACTGGAACGATGCTTGTGCCTGTCGTGACAGCAACCAGAGAACACATTGCCAGAAATCAATGGTAAGAGGTTGTCAGGCAGAAGGAGAAGGTGTTTTGGAATTGGAGGTCACTGAGGTAGTTGAAAAGTTCAGAAGAGAGTGAAGGCTCTGGATATTGTTGGGCTGTCATAGCTAACATGCCTCTTCAACACTGTGTGGAAATCATTTAGAAAAAAGGGGATCGGAGAATGTCTTACAAGGGTGTCTGGAAAGAAGAATCTGGCAAATTGTCGACCCTCATATGAAGGAGGAAAAATTCTGGAGGAAAGGTTCTGCTCCAGATGTGGACCAGCTTTTCACTCTAAAAAGGATCCTAAAGGGGATGTGGGAGTTTTCTTATCCAGTCTACAGTATATGTGTTTTGTGGACTTGGAGAAAGTTTACGACTGTGTTTCCTGGGGTATCTTGTGGCAGGGAGGCACTATGGGAGTATAGGGAACTGGGGCTGTTTATGCAAGTGCAAAACCTGTGGTACAAGAGCTGAGTCTGCATTCTTGGCAATAAGCAAAGCCTGTTCCCAGTGAGTGCTGAACTCTCCTGAAGGCCTTGTTAGGTTGTGACCTTAAGTGCTCACTTGGGCAGTTTTGGAAGTGTGAAGCAGAGGGGGTGAGGGTCAGCACCCCAATATCTGAGGCCATGGTTCGCAGCCAGAAAAGGTGGATAGTCCTCTTTGGGTAGAGGGTGAGTTGCTTCCCCCAAATGTAGAAGTTCAAGTATCTCGGGGTCTGGTTTACAAGTGAGGGTAGGTTGAAGCATGTGGCCATTGGATCTTTGTCATGAAGAGGAAGCCAAGCTTGATGTGCTAGAGGGATTACATCTTTCGCCTGGCCTGGAAACACCTTGGGATCCCTCAGAAGGAACTGGAGACAATTGCTGGGTAAAAGGATGTGTTGGCTGCCCTCCTTAGCCTGCTGCCACTGTGACCCGGTCCCGAATAAGTGGCAGGAAAATTAATAGCTTTTCATCATCATTTACTGAAAACTGATTTTCCATCAAAAATCTGGCATTGTGTAATAAGAAGTTATTACCCCTTCTAAAATACATTCACGAACATTTTCACGGGACCAAGGGATGACAAACTAAAATCTTCTGTATTTGATGCAGTATACTGCTCTGGGCTACACAAGTCCAATGTCCTGTACTGGTGGTGTACTGTTAAGCAAATCCCATCTCAAAACATCAGCACACCTACCAGAAGAACCAGTTAAGTTAGATTATGATTATTACACAGCTCTGAGGAATGTTTAAACATGACTGGTCATGCAGAGGATTATGGTGGTCAAATATTTCTGAATAATGACCATTGTCCATGACAACTTTGTAACTGATCATAACAACTGATCCGTGACACCTGTTCGCCGTCTTCCCACCCTCTCTTCAAGATACAATCATTCAACTCAAAACCATGCATTTATATATTTATTTGTTAAGCAGCCATGTAATAAAAGGGTTAGCGTAGAGCCAGCCAATCATTACTATCACAAAAAAAAATAAAAAATCCAGGACAACCTATGCACTTATTGCCAGGGTCCTGATAACCTCTCATCTATGTTAAGTTGACTGGACATCATCCCTTACATATAGAACATAATGACATATTATTTCCAACAATAGGAAAAAGTACAAATAATGATCAGTAGAGTAGATTTTAGAGAAAAAAAAATAAGACAGACACTAAAGCCAAGCCATCACATTAGGAACACTTTAAAACCAAGTTTCAGTTGCTCTAAAGATAATTCAAGCACAATTTATTTGCATTGCAACAGTATATTTATTTTTAGATAGCACTGTGGTAATTATAACTATATTTTCAATATATATATTTGTTTATTTTTATATAAAATTCTGTGTCTGCATAGGTAATTATAAAAACAACTCTTTGATGTGTATTTTCCTGAGATCTGTTTTTGAGGGGAGCGACTTTATCTTGACTGACATGAAGTTCTTACATTTTACATTACTTTGTTTTTAAAATTTACTGGCCCTTTAAAGGCAGATTTTTCTAATGAACATTGTCATTTGCTTTGATATCTATAAAACCAATTTCACTATTCAGGCAAGAAGGCGTTAAAGGTTTAAAAGAAGCATTTACCAATGAGTTATAAAAAAATAAACTTCACAAACAACTCCTGATATCTTGTGCAATTTTGGCTCACAAATACACTGATTACTCTTTAGAGATATTTACAGGGAAAAAAAAGACTGCAGCGTCAAAATAATTTCAGATCGATATATATAATCTGAGAGGATTTAAAAATGACCAAAAATTTGCAGGCCAACACTAGACTTTGGTGTAACTACTGGACAAACCTCAGCTGTTTAAGGCACAGGAAGAATGGCTCAGGGAAAATTTGGTATCTGGGGTAGGAGGGAGCCAGATAATCAGAAATTGCCAAGATGCTAGACAGTTCAGACACCAGTAATAAATTATTAATATAATAAACTGATTGACACCTTTCAAGTTAACATACATACAGACCCGACCACCATAACATGATCGCCTGTTATCGGAGAAGATGCCGTTTATGACCAACATGAGCAAACTATTGTTAGGTCATACGTTAAATACGCTGAATCTAGACACTGCTGTCAAAATCAAATTAAACACCTCTCTTGTTTCTCAGCCTCTCCATCTTCCATTGGTCAGACAAGAAGTCAGTCCTGACCCAAACTCAAGCCACTGGCTGAGGAAATGTTGCTATATGGGGTTGGTGGTAGAGTGATATTTACAAAGTTTTACAGAGTCACAGTGTTCACACTTTTGGGGGAATCACCTATTAATAGCTGACCAATTCTCTGCACATCAAGAAAAAGTAGAATAGAGCATTTGAACTTGAAAAATGTACTCTCTTCAACCTTAACCAAGAGGCTAATTTCAATACAAAATACATTTTAAAAAAAAGGTTATCGAAAGAATTTTGATTCTTCAGTTTGTTCTGAAGATAAATTGTCAAATTCCACCCATAGAGGACAACACAACAAAAAAAAAAACATCGTAACTCAGCAACCGTTTGATAAAGGAAGTGCTTCCATACAACAACATCCCCAATCCCAAATCTTAAAAATCGCCAATCAAATATCAGAAGCTAACAGCTTAATGCGTGAATGGTTTAGAACACATGGATATTCTGAGGTGACATGATAAATTTCATAAATTTTCAATGCTAGGGGATGCTGTAACTACAGTTATCAGGTCAGCCAGGTCTACCTGTTTGGTAGACAATGCAGGACAAGGTGAGTGGAAAACCTGTTGAATACATTCAGCATTTTTTTCCATTCTGTGTAGTGCCACTAGTTGCAGAAATGACACAATGCAACCTTTTACACTGTTGCCGTGGGCTGTTTTTTAATCTGCAGGTTAAATCAATCTCTCCCTCACCACCCTCGAAACGCTATTTCGACAGAGGAGGACCCCACAGAATGCGTTTTCGACAGAGCGGACCGCCAAAGGAGGGGAAAACTGCAGAGGGAAAAAATGTGATTGGGCTAGTTTCGGGCTAGTTTTGAATAGCAATTGGGCTGGTTTTGTTTCACAGACATGGCAACCTTGAATGTAGCTGTAAAGGTGGACAAATTGTAACTGGAGGTGGACAAATTGAGAAAACTGAATACTGTAAGCTCAATGTCTTAGCCAACTGTGTGACTGGACTTGAAGATTTGGTCAAGTAGATTTTTATAAGACTAGTATAACAATCAAGATAAAGGGCATTGAAAGTGGAAAACCCACACTGTCTAGTAAAGTAGCTACTCATATTCAGCCAAATAGAAGTGTATCATTGCACATGACAGACTATTGTGCTTCAATGGTTAATGATGGAAAATTACACATCAAACTATACATAAAATGCAAAGGCAGTTACACATCCACTGATCAGCTTTGACAAACATAACATTTAACATTTGTTAAGATAAAAATATGGAATGGAACCATCGAGTTTTTGTGTAGTTCACATTAGAGATCACAAGCTTAAAGGTCATGACGGTTGTCCACTCCACTGGGTTTCCATGGGCTGTCGCAGGAACTCCTCCACCTGTCGGGCCATGTCCATGGTCTCATCCAGATCAAATTCACCTTCAGTGTCTAACATGGAGTCATTCCTTCAGATGCACACACACACATACACATACACATACACCAGTCATGCACTGGGTTCGTTATTGCAGAGATCAACAGTGATAGCCAATGGGAAAAAAATAACCATATACAAGATGTTCCTCAGAACTTACATTGATGGATAGATTGTGAAGTTATTGTGTTGATTGACAGTGGGTGATGCTGCATGCTCCATGAAGGAATTCCCAGGAGAGGGTTCAGGATTGGGCGAAGAAAACCTGAGTAAGAAAAAAATGCATACAGGTCATCTGTATTAACATCTGATGTCTTAAGTAATTTTTTGCAATAAACTGAGAATGTGTAATGCTTCCGGTATATTGCATTCAAATACACATTATAATTGTGAGAAATAAGTGTTCAAATTCCACAGTTTGTGCATATAATTATATATAATGTGCATATCATTTCCATTATTAAATTAAATTATTATAATATACTGATATTATTTTGGCCATTTTCACCCTTTGATACTAGCATTCACTGTGAGGAAATAAAAATACATATGTATGGGTCCATAATAGGGTTGCTCTAGTCCTTTAGTCCATATTGAGATTATATATATGTGTGTGTGTGTGTGTGTGTATATAGATGGAAAAAAACTAATTCTAGTCCTACTAATATAAGTAAATAGCCTCAAACAATTATTGAAGACAAGTAAACAGTCAGTAATACAATAAAAGAAAGATTACAGGTAATAATGTTGTAAATAATGTTCAGTTTCTTGCACAGACTAATCATTTCACCTCATAAGCCCTCCAAATATTGTCAGGGGCCATGGGTATTAATTTTGTGTTCCTTGATATGCTTTTTTTTAATTCTCAAAAACCAGTAGCTGCTGACTTGCATTTTATGAATCACCAAGGACCACAGTTTCATCTAAAAATCTTTACTGTTCTACTGAAGAAAAACATTCACCTACATCTTGGATGGCCTGAGAGTAAATTGACAGCAAATATTTTTGGGTGAACTATCCCTTTAAATCCGACTGTATATATTGGAACATGTAGAAACACATTTCTCTAATATCCAGGAATTATTGATGATAATCAAATCAGGTGAGTTTTTGACTTTTTGTATATTAAAAACTTGAGAGAAGAGAACAATACTCACTCAACTTTCACCACCTGCTTGATCTCTGGTTTGACATATCCATCCCCCACTGCTTTTGCTGAAAAAACAAAATCATGTTCATTAAAGATTGTTAATAGAAACTCTTTAACACTTTAATTCACAAGAACCAAAGCATCCATATATTAAACTCTGTCATTAAGCCTGTGTTAAGCTTGAGTGGATTCTGACTAAATTAAACAACATTTCTTTTACACGCTAAGCAGCAGACATGCCTGTTATTGGTTATCTACACCAGTTACAAAAATGACCTACAATGAATTCTTAAAACCTTTGTTGCTGAAAGGTGACAAGTTTGCATCCCTGAAAGTTGGGAAACACTATGCTAACTAACTGTAACTATGCTAACAATGAAGCATACAATCATTTGATGATATTTCTGTCTACAAGAGAAACATGCATACAGTTTGGAGGTGTGCAGTAACGGGAGAAGACTTCCTCTTTCGGCTGGTTGGGATAGAGAAAGAGCAGATGATTCAGATCACTGATCCGATCGGCCAGAGAGCGGATAGAGAAATCTTTAGTAGTGAAGGGCATCAGGTTCCACACCATCCGTTCTCCTGCATAATGAAACACACATACTCAGAATGATGGCTGCTGAGTAAAGTCAAGCATTTCTGTTCAGCTTGGACCCACGTTTGGCTGAATGCATCTGAGTTCTCATTAGTATTGTCTTCACTAACCATTTAGAATCAGAATAGCTTTATTACCAAGTATGTTTACACACACAATGAATTTGACTTGACGACAGGAGCTTCCAATGCAGAAGAAAGTACAGACATAGAGCAGACATACATGATAGTGCAGACATACTTAGGAATAACACAGTAGGGATGGAATATAACTACTATAACACTAATGTAAGAAAAAAAAACAGAAATTAAATAATGTACTATATACAGAAATAGATAAAAAATGTAATTGTTTAGATAAATGTACAGATATGTTATAAGTATGCAGATAACATATCTGTACATTTACTGTGCTCCTTACCTGCTTTGTTCGGGTTTTCTGCGACCCATGCGATGGTGATGCCTCCGATCTCAGAGTCGCTGAAGCGCAGAAGGAATGTGCCGTTTGGTTTGGACATCAACATGTCTTGAGCTTGCTGCTTGTTCAGGAAACCCAGAATCGCTCTGCAGATAAACATACAACATTTTACCAATTGTTCTCTTATTAGTGTCCGAAGTGTGCTGAATCAATCTTTACCCATCATTCCAGTGAGACTTCAGGTGTCTCTTCATGAGCTCAATGACCCCATCAAACCACTGCCAGAATGTGAAGTTCCTGCCTGGCAAACTTTCCTGTCAAAACAAAAAACACCCAAGTCTGGATCCCGAGACTGGATATATTGCATTCATTTCAAATGTTCGGTTGCTTTTCTTCTTTTACAACACTGGATGTTCTGAGGAAAAAAACTAAAGTAATGGCTCTGAAGGGAGACAATGTAAAATAGGATTAGTTGCTGCACATTAGTGTTGGGAAGTCCAAGTTATTATTTATGTTTGCATCACATATTCTGTGTTTATGTCATGGTGTAATTACATGTTCCCAGACACACAGTATAACATATAAAATGTAATGAATGCCTCTAAAATGAAATTCTTTTAAATTAAACTATCAACATGCTCATTTAGAGTCTCATGATAACAAAAGGATGCATCAGTCAATTTAACCGATTCAGTCTAATTTGTTAACAAAGCGTACAGTCTGATTTCAACTCAAAGAACAACATCTTTAGGTGATAAGAGCGCTGATGTTCAGTTTGGCTATTAGTGTTGGTTACCCTATTGAACTGAGACCAGGTGATGGTCATGTTGCAGTAGTCCTCAGTGTTGTTGCTGGAGCTGCTGAAGGCTTTCTGAGCGAGAAACACCAGATTGTCTTCTGACAGGCCTCTGTCGCTCTGAACCTCAGATTTATATTTCATGTTCAAAGCCTCGCACAGCTGTGGCCACAGCACTTTATCAGGCACCACAAATGGCACTCGACCCTAAGGAGAAATCATGAAGAACCAAATGAGCACACTTGTGTACTGTACTGCTGTGAATGTTGTAGTACACTGCAAGCACAAAATGTTTTCAGGACATTTCACACTGTTGCATTTTGGTTGTTTAACGAACTTAGGGCGGGGCCTGATTTTATCGATTAACTCGAATTTAATGTTTTGCCACGATTTTATTTTTTATAAATCGAGGAATCACGATACTGAATAGAAATATTACTAAACGTTAGAATTAGACACTTTGACAATATTCCAATGTTAACAGTAAAGAGAAAAGAATGATCCAACCGCATGTCGGCGCACATGATTAACCGCTCACGTGTGACGTGCTCTGTGAAGGACCATAAGGTGCACAGAATGCGCTTTTGTGTTGACAAAGATGTGATACGGGCAGTGGAATAGGAAAAAAATGCAGGAAGATGGGAGTTGAACTTCTTTTAACTTGAGCGCCGCGTTTTTAGAATGCCGTTTCATGCACGAGATGCTGCAAGAGACATAAGCACAACAGTCAAACGCGTCCATGACCACATAGAAAAAACAGTGGAAAAGCAGCGCAATCGAATATAAACCTGTAAAGAACTACTAGTGTATGTTCGAAATTTCATGCTTACATCATGGTGACAGGCTGCTATTCATGGTTTTTACAGAACATTCATAGCCTAGTTAATAATAGTCTACTGGTGTTATACCTTAAGTAATTTTGAATTTGAATTACCTTGACTTTTGAGATTTTTTTTTTTTAAAGTATTTTCCTTGTATTATTTCTGAACATATGTGACCATGGACCACAAAACCAGTCTTAAGTTGAACGGGTATTGTAACGTAGTTTGTAGTCACGGGAA
>NW_015662182.1:273118-281171 GCF_001515625.1 Sinocyclocheilus rhinocerous | reverse complement strand
AGAATTAGACACTTTGACAATATGCCAATGATGATCCAACCGCATGTCGGTACATGTGATTAACCGCTCACGTGTGACGTGCTCTGTGAAGGACCATAAGGTGCACAGAATGCGCTTTTGTGTTGACAAAGATGTGATACGGGCAGTGGAATAGGAAAAAAATGCAGGAAGATGGGAGTTGAACTTCTTTTAACTTGAGCGCCGCGTTTTTAGAATGCCGTTTCATGCACGAGATGCTGCAAGAGACATAAGCACAACAGTCAAACGCGTCCATGACCACATAGAAAAAACAGTGGAAAAGCAGCGCAATCGAATATAAACCTGTAAAGAACTACTAGTGTATGTTCGAAATTTCATGCTTACATCATGGTGACAGGCTGCTATTCATGGTTTTTACAGAACATTCATAGCCTAGTTAATAATAGTCTACTGGTGTTATACCTTAAGTAATTTTGAATTTGAATTACCTTGACTTTTGAGATTTTTTTTTTTTAAAGTATTTTCCTTGTATTATTTCTGAACATATGTGACCATGGACCACAAAACCAGTCTTAAGTTGAACGGGTATTGTAACGTAGTTTGTAGTCACGGGAAGAAGGAGGCGGGAACCGGCGAACATTCAAAGAAACTTTAATGATAAAATAAACACAAAATAGCGCGACAGCCCCTCGCGGACGACTGTCGCGCACAAACGAAACCAAAACACAAAATAAAATCCAGGCCTGGTCCTCTCTCGTCCAACACGGTCGTCACTCCTCCCTTTTATCCTTCCGGAGCTCCTCCGTGAGACTCGAGACCGGTGAGTGGGTGCAGGTGTTTTATGAGTGGGTGCATTAGCAATCACTCCACCGGCCTCGCTCCGTTCCCACGGCTCTCGGCCCCGCCCCCACTCGTCACAGGTATATTTGTAGCAATAGCCAAAAATACATTGTATGTGTCAAAATTATTGATTTTTCTTTTATTCCAAAAATCATTAGGATATTAAGTAAAGATCATGTTCCATGAAGATATTTTGTAAATTTCCTACCGTAAATATATAAAAACTTCATTTTTGATTAGTAATATGCATTGCTAAGAACTTCATTTAGACAACTTTAAAGGCGATTTTCTCAATATTTAGATTTTTTTGCACCCTCAGATTCCAGATGTTCAAATTGTTGTATCTCGGCCAAATATTGTCCATCCAAACCATACATCAATGGAAAGCTTATTTATTCAGTTTTCAGATGATGTATATATGTCCATTTTGAAAAATTGACACTTAAGACTGGTTTTGTGGTCCAGGGGAACATATAACATGTATAAGACAAGTTTGTAAAAGATGTAGTTGTAGTTCATGCATCTTTTTTGCAAAGATATTTAACGTTAACAAGAGATTTGTTTAACATTTACATCATGCTGACAACTTCATGTGTGGTGCACTTAAAATAGAAATTTCTTTAACTAGAGGGTTAATAAAAAAAAAGTTACTTGAATCATGTTGTAGTTACATTTTCAAGTTGACTAGTTAAAAATCGAGAATCGGTCAAACGTTCTGGAAAAATGTATATTTAATTTTTTTGCCATATCGCCCAGCCCTAAATGAACTTAAACATTCTGGACCCTGTTAAGAGAGTGGTGTGTACTCCAATCCCAGTCAAGCAACAACAGTTTACAATATAAATGAAGATAACATGTTCATAAGTGTAAATGGATTATATCTGACAGATTAGAAGACAACAGAAACAGACTATTTGTGTTAAGTCGCCTCAAAACAACTTTATAAATGTATTTTTATGGAGAAGTATATCTAATCAAACTTCCAAATTTTTTGATAAACATTTTGCTTAAAAAAAACTTTTGTTAGAAACAGAATGGGTGAAATGATTTTGTTCAAAATTATGAAATGACATTTTTACTAGCTGGGTAATCTTGCAATATAAAAAGACAACCCTCTCATGTCCATCAGTTGGAGGGTAAAAGATACAGTTAATGATCTATCAGCCGAGAACAGTAAATTTTGTTGAAATATGCTAAGAATATATGTAAATGATGTGTCCACTAACCGTCTCAGAGAAAGCATTATCCCACAGTACAGTTGCTGTAGCGTTATTATCTTGACTCCCATGAACGATGACCACAACAGGCAGGGATAATGTCTGCACAAGAGAGAGAAACAAAAAGGGACAAATTTATGAATGATACAAAGGCGCATAATAAAATTCAACAAATAAGAATAACTTTGACAGAATTTCTGTTTTCGTTTTACCTTCACGTGAAACACAAGTTCATTGCCTCCCACACTGAACTGAGACTCAAACAGAACCGTAAACTTCTCTTCAGTCACTGACTCGGCCCCGCGGCGGTCTGACCGCTTAATACGCTTCAGAGACTGTAAACAAGAGGGAAATAAGTCATCATCATTCAAATATATATAAAAAAACAGTTTTGATGGATCAAATCCCAAAACATCCACTGAATCAAATAACAGCAGGCAAAAAAATTTATGTTTATAATCTTTAGGCCTTATTAACAAATTTCTGCAGAATGACTAAATTTGTTCATGAATTTTTTTCTCATGCTCGTGTTTCATGTAGTTAGTCATGTAATATTACTAACAGTATAAAAGTTAATATTATGTTTACTTCATAAAAAATGGTTTCACAGTAAAAAGACACGTGTACCACAGCCTTAAAGGGGGACATTTGTAGAATTATACTAAAAGGCCTTTTACTTGCTAAAAAGTATGAACTATCAGACGACAGAAGGCATGTAGTAGATTGTGTATAACCGGTTTCTCAGCAAAGTTTTGATCAAGCTGATATTTTAGAGGCCTCTGAAATTTGCGAATCAAATATGATACAGAAAGGTTTATAGGGTTTATAGGGTTAACAGCATTTTGAGGTGCATGCAAACACACACAATGTGTAATGTGAAGCCTTTAAGCACAGGTTACCATGGTCCTGAAGTGTGCACTCAGGGTGCCAGTGGTTTGGTGGTACTCCATCACACAGTTGTTGTTTAGAATCTCTCCACTGCTATCACTTCAGTGAAAAGAGAGGACAAACAGTCATGTCACTTTTTATTGTCATTCAAAAACATGCACACATTCAGAAACAAAACAGCGTTTCTCTACAGGTCTTGGTGGTGACATCCATAAAACCATTTCAAAACAGTAAGTACACAGGACATTGCACGACAAGTAACAGTATACATAGTATACATGGTACACATATAACGGTGACAATGATATACAGAGCTGTAATTTTATGCCGCCAATCTATCATGAGTACCTCTTTGTGTTTTCAGGCCCCCAAAATGCCGTTGTCATGTGAATGAGCAGCCAAAACGCACAAAAAGTTTTCAGTTTTTAGTCTGTGTCATGTAAACGTCCCCTTAATTTAGTTGCCAAATTGTCTGGTGAGTGAAAAAGTTCATTTCATTTCATTTTGGCCCCTAATTTCAATGAAAATTATCTCTAAATCTATTCTCAGTGAAGTGTGCATTGATTTGAAGAGTCAGACATGTCATTGCACTCACTGCTGACTGGTTCAATATCTGTTTGCAATCTGAAAGAGAACAAATCCTGCTACGGAGGTTAGTTACTACAACCAGGGATGCACATAAGAGGTGCGCATGCGCAACCGCTCATTTGCAAACCGACATGACTGCCAGCTGTTAATACACAATTACCATTTTAGATTGATTAACTGTAATACTATATAAGATTTCCATTCAAACTGAAAGCATAAATCTTGGCTTAGTGCTGCCAGAATGCAAAACTGTGACATTTCATTCGCTGATAAGCTTCACTCAGCAGTGCTAAAACAGGCAATGCATATAATTTACTTGCCGGCAACCCAGAAGTAGAACCAGACTGAAAAACTTATGTGCACCCGTGATTATGACCATGAACATCGGTAAAAGCAGACCAGCTTTTGTAGTACGTAAAACCCATGGTTGGCACAAAATAATCTAAAACTTTCCTGGCTAGCCAACTAAACTGGTTTTAAGGCACAGGTCCCTGATGTTGCACAATAAAGCAGCTAAATCTAAATGCTAAATCTATTCCATGTTGAGTTTTAGTCAAAGCCATATGAGGCCATTATGTCAGTTGCTTGGTTTTAATTTTTGTAGTTAAACAAAAATTAGTTGCTGCTGAAAAGTGTATCATTTTATTTGAGTAGGACAGTGTAAGTGTCTGTCTGAATGCAGTTAAGTGTTTTGTAACCTTACTTGCGGGTGTTCTCATTCTTCAGTAAGGCCTTGGCCTGCTGTTCACTGATGATGGTGGCCTTAACCTGTGGAGGGTTCATGTGGACATTGAGTTTCCCTCCGACCAGCAAGCGAACTGTTGCCGAAAATTTGGTTTGAGTCTTCAGCACTTGAGGAGGCTGTTTCTCAATTATAAATGTGCTGCAAAGAGACCAGAAGCAAAGACACCACTGAAAACCTTGCTTCACTGAAAGAGAGACGATAGTGACAATTGATGGCAGTGACTGAGTACACACCTGGTGACGAGTGCTGATATGATGTCTGTGACAGTAGCGTTGAGGTCAGTAAGCAGTTCTTCTGTGGGTCCGGGAATGGGCAGCTGCTGTGTCAGGTGTTCAACTCGGCGAATCAGCTGTCTGTTTTGCCAAATCATATCGGCCAACTTCTCACACCTGCATTCACAAAACAAGAACATAAAATACTGTACCACCAACGTGTTCAAAGCAAGTTGCACTGTGTATGCGAGGTAGTGGACACAGTGCAACTTGCATATAACATTTACATGTTATATTTCCTAACATGTAAATATTTATATGAACATAAATAGATCTAACAACTGACATATAAACTGAACAAATTTCACAGACATTTCATGAACAGAAATGGTTTGTGAAATTAAATGTTTATTAAACAATAAAAGATTTATTTAAATTATATAAATGCGTATTTGCTGAATGCTGATGGTAAACGAGAAAGTATTATAATGTTTGCCTTTTTACTATATAAAACAATCATTATAATACTTTATTGTATACCTTTTAATTCCTTTAACAATTCAAAAAAGAAAAATCAAAAGTGAGATCTCTTTAACAACTCAAATATTTCTCCTAGACAGAAATGAGTTTACTTTAAAGGGGTCATATGATGTGATTGCAATGCGTTCTAACACGCCCCCACATACCTACGTCACGATGTGGGAAGATTTGCATAACGCCGCCCAAATGTTCACGCAAAGAAAGGCGGCGTAACTTTTATTTTCGCCTTGTTGCCGTCGCCGCCAGGTCGTGAAGGCGCTGTGTTTCGTTGTGAAAGCGAAACTACTTTGTTTGGCCTTCCAAAAGAGGACGATATCGCTTCGTCATGCCTGGAGCTGATCCGTGCTGATCGCTGAGGAAATACTTCAACTTCGCGCTGTCGATTGCCGGATTGGCTTTCACCGTGGACGAAGTCCAGCCCGGGGTTGTCACATGTGGTTGCCGCAGGCATCACATCATGTTTTTGAATCATCGCTCCGGCCTGACAGGGCATCATCACAATATGGCAAGGGGCGTAACATTTTCGTCACGCGCTTGATGTATTCGGCCAATCATAACGCACTGGATAGCTGGCCAATCAGAGCACACCTCGCTTTTTCAGACCGATGAGCTTTGTAAAAATTGACGTGTTTCAGAAAGGCAGGGCATAGAGGAGAAACAATAATGTACCGTATGTGGAAAATAATGTGTTTTTTTAACCTTAAACCGCATAAACACATTTCATTACACCAAATAGACCAAATAATGTTCTTTTAGCAGCATCATATGACCCCTTTAAGATCGAATGGAGATTTTGACAATGGTCTCCTTTAAAGCTTTAAAATAGATCTCAACAACATAATATCGACTTATCGCGCAATATATATACATGACCTCAATCATTTTTTGGTGACGCAATATATTGCCCATTATATTTACTAAAAAATGTATGTCACCATGTTTTGCACATTCCACTTGTGCCTGTGTCTTTTGCAGCTTCTCGTACATAACGTGGTGTAGTCATGAGGTGCTAGTTCAAATTTAAAAAGTGCTTCTACAAAAAAAGTTTCATCTGCAGATATGGCCTTGTTTAGGAATCTGTGCCTTTGTGCATACGGACATCTTATTCAGGTTTTTTAAGGTATCTTATATTTTGATACTTAATTTCCATTATCTAAATATTCTTAAAAATTAAAAGTTTGTTGTCATTTGGAAGTGTGTAGGCCTTCTTGCATTATTATGCTGTTACATTATGATTATATATTCAGTGGCATAAAATGGTCTTTAATATGACAATAATATCGCTTATCGCAATTATTTCTGGGGCAATAAATCGCACAACAAAAAGTTGTTATCGTGACAGGCCTATCTATGGTACTCCCTCAGGCCCTGTAAACATGTGTAAGTGTGTGTATATTGTGCACCAGTACCAGGCTTGCAGTATGTCCAGTCCTCCCTCTGATGGTCCTCCATTGCCTGCGAGCTGCTGTCGTCTCTTCCACTGAATCAGTTCATCATCTACGATCACAGTTTGCTGTTTCCTCAACAGAGCTAGAGTCCTCTGATGCTTCTCTGCCAGTTCCTATACACAAACACACATTATGTTTTTCAACCAATGGATAAGATGGAGAATATTGCTTCTTGCGCTGAAAACAAACAAAATATTTGTTACTGATTTTATACTGTTTTACGAAAAAAAAGAAAGAAAAAAAAACCATACATGCATGCGTATATGCGTATCATATAGATTCAGTGTACCTGTCTGTATTTCTGTAAGGTGTTGGCCTCTCGTGTGAGCCAGGCCTCTAGTGTTGACTTCCTGCTCTGCAGACCTGATTCTCTCTGAACACGCTCAGCTGGAGGAATGCTGGCCAAACTACTCAACTGAGCTATTCGACAAAGAGAAAACTTCAATTAATCATTTAAAAATACAGTTCAATGACACATTACTCAAAATCATTTCCTGTGTAGCTTTCTTTTTTTCACATTTTTGCTATTTATATCAGAACTCACTTGGCTTGAGTTCAACATGTTCAAAACTTGACTCGGTTTGATTCGACTGTTTCAAAAGATGATTTGTTCACATAATGGACATCGCTAAGCACATCTGACCAGGCAATATTGTCCCATTTGTCCAGTTTTGTCCAATCTTGCTCCTGGAGAAGCTATTTTCCAGCAGAGTTTATCTCCAACAGACCTGTCTGGAAGTTTCTAGTAATCCTGAAGACTCTGTTATCAGGGTTGGAGTTAAACTTTGCAGAAGGGTGGACCTCAAAAAGCAAGAATGGTCACTCTTAGGAGTCTTTTTTTAATATAAATTGTTTAAAAAATTGCAATCTCAAAAGTTATGGGTTTGAATCAGTCTGACCATTTTTTCACATTATCAGTCAGGTGTGTGTTTCCCAAAACTTCATTAGTACCTCATAAGTCGTCGTAAGTACTAAAACAGTTAAATTATTTAGCGTCAACCAAACTAAGAAGCCAATGAACATTCACGGCATCTCAATGTTGTGTGGTTGATGCCATGTTTGTAAAAGCATCATTTTGTAGAAATTATAATGTGCTGGCTGAATGAACACATATAGCCTGAAGGAGTAAAGTTTACAGCAATTACATACTGCATGTAAACGTTTAAAAAATCAATGGTTTTCTGTTGTTTCTGTGTAAATTAACTATAATAACCTTACAGTATTTGCAATCTTGAATGAACTAATTAGTAGAAGTTCTTAACCTCTGTGTGACATCATTAACGACAGTCCCAAATTGCTGAACCAACGTTGTTCAAACAACGGTTGTGCGAACATGTTACTACGGTTTTGGTAAACAGTTGTGTGTTGCTAGTTAATTTGCATTGTACTATGGTAGTTAGGCAGCAAGTTACGTCATTGTACAGGAAACAAACTCCAGAGAGGCTACTGAATCAACAAATGACTCACTTACTGAACTACAAGTTCCATGTCAATTCATCATTACTTTAATGTAGCAATTAGGCAGCTTTTACATGCTGAGTCACTATATATATATATATATATATATATATATATATATGTATATAGTAGGACTGT
>NW_015662182.1:267888-272936 GCF_001515625.1 Sinocyclocheilus rhinocerous | reverse complement strand
GCTGGCTGTACACTCACTACTTTACATTGTAGCAAAGTGTCATTTCTTCAGTGTTGTCACATGAAAAGATATAATAAAATATTTACAAAAATGTGAGGGGTGTACTCACTTCTGTGAGATACTGTATATATATATATATATATAGATAGATAGATAGATATTAGACATTATATTTTATTTCAAATTTACTCTAAAAATTTTCTGAATCAAGCATTCAGTGGTGTTGTAGTTTAATATGGAATAAACTCACTGTATTATATGATATGTAAATGATACTGGATGTGAGGATTAGGACAGCATATGTTCATACCCTGTATCCTCAAGCTCTCCTGGTATTGAATGATGAAGTACTCTTGACTGTGCTGTAGCTTGCGGAGGTCGTTCTCTGTGTCCTGTGTCATAACACGTAGCTCCTCAAACGTCTGATTGATCTGCTGATATCTCTGAGGGGTCCCATCTACCGGACCTAACCCCGGACTGCTGGCCTAATTGCGACAAACAAACAAGATATCACTTGCTCACAATCCAATTATGACATCCTCAGTGTAAATCAACAACCAAAGAAGCTGCATGTGTGACTTACGTTGGATGCTTCCTGTACAAGTCTTTGCTCCGTGTACAGGATGTGTTTGACACACCGCACAAGCTCCAGAGGGCAAGGGTCATAGGAGCTCTAAAAAAAACATAGGATCATCATTGGTATGAATTAAATTCAACAGAGGTACAAATCTTTTGCAATGAAACATGCAACAGACCTTGAATGATGTGTCACTTTAGTCTGTGTATAATATGTGAACCAATATAATTTTATTTTTTAACAAATAAAAGTGTTTTTATTTCTGTTTTTTTCTGAGTTAATAATGGTTTGTGCAGCACGGTTCCAACAAGTAGTGCTGTTCTGCTTTTGGTGCGTTTTAAAAATGTTCTCATGCCAAACAAAAGTGGCAGCGCTTGTCAGTTATCAATACAGAGAAATACAGAGACTCGATCTCTCATAACTAACTGCATCTGGTTCTTGTACCTTCAGCTGTGTGGCATAATGACCCAGTTTGATCTTCAGCAGGAAACCATCTTCACCCATCTGATGCTCTGCCTTCCTCTGCAGCTCCTGGATCAGACCATCCAGCAGACGCTTTGCTTTAAACTCGTCCTGCTGGTTCTCCAGGTCGATGGCATCCCTGCACACGACATAAATACTCTTCAGTCCATTTCATGCCCTGCTATGAAAGTAAACAGATTTTATTACATACACAGATCTGAGCTGCTAGTGGAGCAAAAAAGCTCACCACGGCTGAGCCTCCAGCCACTGCGCCAGGTAGTGGCGCACCTCAATGGGGAAGTGCTGCCCATAGAGAGATTGCATCTGATGCAGGGCGTCCCCCTGCAGCTGCTGTGCCTGAATCCACAGCGCCATACCTGGCTCTGAACAGACAGACCGAGATGTGCACTTGTAACTTTAAGAATGGTATGAAAACAGTATCCCACAATGAAATGTGCTCAACATGACCTTCTGTTTCAAGCGTTTGATGAATGCAAAATTGGATTAAAAATGCAAATAATACAAATGCAGACAATAACTAAACCATATTGATGCATTTAACTTTTACAATTGTACTTTCTAAAACAGTATACACAGCACAGTACGCAGTAAACTAACATTCCATTGTGAACATAAGCTTTCATTAGGACGTTTTGATTCATGTTGAAATACAAGCATGCATACTAACTAAAACACGTATACTACCTAACAATATGTGAATAGGCACAGTTGGCACTGACTGTGTTCTAAATGGAACATAGCTTACTTCCTATTGAATACTGCAGAGAACACACAGAATGCTGTCAACAGCTTCTTAAAGTCAGCATGAAACAGAAGTTGCTAAAGTCTCTTCTTCCCTATTGTGACACATACTCTGTCAGAAAAAAATGTGTAAAAATAGTTTCTTTAGCTTGTCACTTCATTACACCAAATACACAAAATAATGTTCTTTTTAGCAACATCATCACATAGTATGTTCTGGCAGTGACACTGTTGCTGTCAGCCGGAGTATAACATAGACTGTGTAACACACACACACTTAACGGCTGAACTATATGAACTATATTTAATTGAGGATACGTTTCTGTCAAACATATGATTAACCATTAGGCTTCTTCATGTTTAATATTTATCTTGTAAGTCATTTGTTATTTTATATTAGGCATTGCCTGCCCTATAGCATGGTGTATTTTTTTATATTTTTTTATTAATAAAAGTTCTATGTTTTATATATAGACTAAAGTGAGTTTGACATTGTATTTTGTTGTGGCATTCAAGCAATTGATGCCGAACTGCCGCTAATTCGAAAGTGAAAGTAAAATGCGCACGGCGCTTTTAAGCTAATTAAAAGTGAAGGAAAGCGAGGAAAAGAGGGTAAATTCAAACGAACTAAAAACGAACAATTGCTTTACGCCGAATTGCCGCTGTTTGAAAGTGAAAGTAAAATGGGCACACCGCTTTTACAAGCTATTTAAAAGCAAAGGAAAGCCAGGCAAAGAGGGAATGTCCCCGCCCCCACGGTGATACCGGTATTACCGGTGTTGTCACACATCGATTAACCGGTGGGAAAATTTCCTCACCGTCACAACCCTACTCTACATTAAATTTAAACATACTACAAAACAGAACAGTATGGTGGTATGTTTCAACTAATCTTGTGTTTTTGACAAGCTAACAATGTCCAAACATGCTGCATGTGCCCACACATTCTAAAGAAAAGTATCATGGTATTTTCGATGAAGCATGTAAATACCATGGAATCAGTTAGTACTAGTATGGTAATTAGTACGATAATTTCACCATGATACCATAATTTCACCATAGTAAATCACGGTACTTTTTTGTAAGGGTATGACGCCAAAAACTGATATTTAGGTAGCTCTTGAGACTCACGGATTAATTAAGCTAATATTATTTTATTTTTAATAGAAGACTGTGTTTGTATTCCTGTTTTTGAGACTATACTACATTAGCATACACAAACATTAGCATCAGCACAAACTTGTTGCTTTAAACTGAAGCGAGTTAACTTTAAGACTACAGGCAAACTAAAATGAGACATCACCGAAATCATGTTTTACGGTATATAACCTCTACACTACACGTTTATTTTCAGAAGGTAAATGTAACGGCTTGTGAGATGTTTAGTTAGCATTAGCAATTAGCACTGGCAGCTAGCATTAGCTCGACCCTAAGGATAAAACATACAAACACAAGTGTTTAAAACTTTAGCATTTACATCTGACAGTTTACCGGTGTCATAAATCAAATAAACCTGTATTTGCATCTGGATACATGATACATTATCACTCTGGAGCAGTTTAACGTCTGCTAAGCTAAGTTAAAGCACTTCATAATGCACAGTCAGCTGAAACCAGTCGCATGAGAACAACTGAATAATAAAGGTGATAAAACATGTGCTCACAGCATTAACGGAGACCTGCAGCAGAACGATTTGATGATGATTTGTAGACGTTAAACGTTTGACTGGGTTAATCCATCCATGAGCTCAACTGTACAAAATCACCACAACAACTCTGAGCTGAACACACCTACACTGACATCTGCTGCCCACCACAAGATCTTATTTTATTTTAATAAACTATTTAATTAAATAATTTATTAATCTTCCCCTTTATGTTAGTTCAGTTTGTCAGTGGAGATTCTATAGTATCAGCTGAAACCTGTATTGAATTTGAAGTGGGGTAATCTTGAGTACTGTATCCGTTCTGGCATTTAGCACTTTTTTTTTTTTTTTTTTTTTTTTTTTTGATAGACTACAGTTTAGATTGTTTTGTTAAAGTGTCTACTGAATGTGTTGATGGAGTTATCATTATACTTTTTTTTGTAATTTTCTAATTGTGAAGCACTTTGGTCAGCTCTGCTGTTTTATGTGTAATAAATGTAGATAAATAAATGTGTTACAAATAAATAATAAACAAATAAATGTGTTATAACAAATAATAAATGTGCTTTAACAAGTAAAATTCAGTAATTATATTTTCACCAAGTGAATTAAATATAAATAATTATATATAATTAATTTAAAGTTAAATATAATGAATAAAAATTATAATTAAGAATACACTAGTAAATAAAACTCAGTAGTGATCAATAAATCAGTCGAGCTTCTCCTGCAACTGTGACAAGTTGGTTAAATAATATCATGGTGGCTCAATTTAATGTGTATCAGAATAGGGTTTTATTGGTCAGATAAGATTGATCTAGTGAACAGTCACTCCTACATTGAACAGCATTAAATATACAATGCAGACCTTAATATATAGGACATTAATACATTAGAAATCTAGGAAGTATAACAGTATTGGGGCAAATCCATAAATGAAAATAATTATGAAATATAAAGAGATTGTGAGAAAGGGATAAGCAGGACATTTAATCAGTATATGGGCATATGAGACAGTATGCAGAGCTCTTACAGTATGTGAGAAGTTTGGTACTGTTATGAGACGAGAGACATGCGGATCCAAATGCAAGCTTTTATTAAGAGACGTGGTTTTAACAGGCATGGGTCAGACAATGGCAAACAGGTATAATCGAAGGCAAGGCAAGAGATAAATCCAGGTAGAAGGCAAAGGTCCAGGCAGGGGCAAACAGAATCAGAAACAGCAAGCAAAGGGTTAATCCAAGATACGTGGCGTGAATCAGAGACCAGGAAAACAGACAAGGCAAGACTAAGACTAGACTAAGAAAACTATGAAAACTTAAACAGGCTCGGTAAGGTAGCTAACCGCTAAACAGGGATAAACGCAAAACAATACACGAGACTAAAACAGAAAACACGGAATGGCTCGGTAAGGCAGCTAACACTTGGGGAGTGAAAAATGCAGAACAATACTCGGCGACTAGAGCAGGATCAGGGTAGGTGTTATATAGTGTGTGTAATAGCATTCAGGTGAGCGTGTAATTGGTTTCAGGTGTGAGTGTAATCAGTGCAATGGAACATGGGAAATGTAGTCCAGGGTGATGTGTAACAGTCTGTGTGGTG
>NW_015662182.1:265596-267773 GCF_001515625.1 Sinocyclocheilus rhinocerous | reverse complement strand
TGAGTATAATCAGTGCAAGGGAACATGGGAAATGTAGTCCAGGGTGATGTGTAACAGTCTGTGTGGTGCGAGAGTCAATATCATGGAAGGGCGACCTCTGGTGGCAAGTGGATGGAAATTCATGGATCGGATTCGTGACATAGCGAATCCAAGGAGCGACTTCCAGACGCTCCTAACTCATAATTCAGGAGGGCGGTGAAGCGGAGGCGGAACAGGGGGAGGGACGGAGGGCCAGGTCCACGTGGAAGTGGAGAGACCGGGGACTGAGGCAGAGTAGGCAGAGCGGAGAACCATGGTGGAGCCTGGCTGACAGTGCTAAAAGTTCAGTGTAGGTCTCCTGGAGAGTGGCCGGACAGACAGACGGTTCATAATTAGACTCAAGAGCAGATTTGAGACAGACAGACAGTTCAAAGTTAAATTCATTAGTAGACTACAGCAGGATCAGGGTAGGTGTTATATAGTGTGTGTAATAGCATTCAGGTGAGCGTGTAATTGGTTTCAGGTGTGAGTGTAATCAGTGCAATGGAACATGGGAAATGTAGTCCAGGGTGATGTGTAACAGTCTGTGTGGTGCGAGAGTCAATATCATGGAAGGGCGACCTCTAGTGGCAAGTTGATGGAAATTCATGGATCGGATTCAATGTTGTCAGATGTTGCAGTTTGTTTGTTTGTTTGTTTGTTTGTTTGAATACAAAAGACACACACACACACACACACACACACACACACAAACAATATAGTTAATTATGAGTTCTATTAACAACTTCAAAATAGATACTTTTTCTTGACCTGAAATTGAAAATCATCTCAAGATTCAGACCTCTTTCCACCTTCATTCAGATGTTGCAGTTTGTTGTTTTAATACGAAAAAAAAGTGTTAAAGCCCTATTCGCACGGGATTAGTATTATCTGGAAATACAAATTGGAATTGGAAATACAAATGCTAATAATTTTTGGTGCACCTAATAAAAGCTAATTAATTTAAGTAACTATGTCTGAAAATACAAGAAGTACAAAGCGAATGCAAAGCCCTATGTTTATATAGACTATAGACAGAAACCTAATGTATGGTAAGCTATGGAAAGCCGTTCAGGAAATAATACATGTGTATTGTGTGAATATGGATTGGTTCACTGGTTGAATGTATGGTTTAATGACAAACGCATTCCTTTATAATACATTGGTATAACCAGACATATATTGGTTTAGATACATCGGTCTGATCACAGGTTTGCTCCTGTATAAGTTGGTTTGTTCAAGTAAACATTGGACTTCTCAAATATGCAATGGTAGGTTTTCTCAGCTATATATTGGTTGAGATAAATAGGTTTCCTCAAGTATACACTGCTTTCTTCAAGTATGCATTGGTTTGTATATATATTGTTTTCTTCAAGTATATTATGGTTTAGATACATCGGTTTCCTCAACTACGTATTGGTTAGTATATATATTGGTTTATTCAAGTATATATTGGTTTAGATCACGGGTGGGCAAACTTGGCCCTTCCAGGTCACTTTCCTTCAGTGTTTAGCTCCAACTCTAATCAAACACACCTGAACCAGCTAATCATTGTCTTCAAGACTACTAGAAAGCTACAAGCAGTAGCTTGTAGAGTTTTATCAGGGTTGGATCAAATCTCTGTAAATCTCTGTAAGTAAACAAAAACAGTCTTCAAAGATTTATACATAAACAGACACAAATTACGTTAAAAATGAAACACCACTACTGGTTAAAATTAGTAATTTAGCAGCATACTTATAGCGACGGTCCACAACGTTACACAACTATCCGAGCACAGACTTGGCCATTAGAGTATACCGGTAAGCTGTCCTTCAAACTGTTGCTCCGCCAAGAGAGTAGTTGACCTGGCAGAAAACTGACTAGAAGACACTTAAAAAACACGAATAACTGCTATAACATTTGTTAATTATCAAGGTCACAAAATGAATGTAATCCAAGTAGGGATGCACCGAAATGAAAATTCTTGGCCGAAGCCGAACAAAATGAAACACTGGGCCGAATACCGAATACCGAACACGGTTTTTCACATTTTTCCCCCATGTAGACCTATTTTTTTCACCATTGCATTAATTAATTTGCCAAAATGTGCTTTTTACTGTTTTGTCCTGCTTTTCAAATAAAAAATCAATTACAAAACAACAATTTAAAAATATTTA